>NC_026004.2:35936762-36190330 GCF_000442705.2 Elaeis guineensis | reverse complement strand
GACGATATCTCTCCGGCTATCGAGCCTCAGCAGCATTCTGTTGGGAAATGTGTCCCAAAAAGCCAATCGTCAAGCTGTTGACGGTTGAGCAACCAAGTATTGTAATTGATTTGTTAATAAATAAAATATATTTGGTATTTTCATTATAAGCTTTCATCTTCTAATGAACTCCATTGTTATGATGAAGTCCTTAGGACTATTTAGATTCGATAAAGAGAAGATTTATCGATTAGTCCTTAAAATAGTTCACTACCAAATGATAGACTGTTAATAAGGACGACAGCTTCTATCGAGCACAGGTCGCTGTAGGCCATATGGGTTGGATGTCCTCTTAACCAAGGAGTGTGGAGACACTGGTATGGCATATAGATGAGATGTAAGGGTACATCATCATTGAACATGACCAACTCTAGAGCATTCTGCTGTCGAGAATGTCTCTGATGGGATATAGGTATAAGTGTCCCTTAGACCTGAGATTGTCTCAGTGACTTGCAAGCAACTCACTGTGCTTTGGTACTGGACTAACTGAATTTCTAATTCAGAGATGGAAAGCTTCTGAGCACAGTCAAGTACTTGTGAAGTCAGAGTGTGATCGAGATGGGATTGACCACTCTAAGAGTTGGAGAAGAATGTGTCACTGTATTTCAATTTAGCAAAACCTTGGCCAGGGTAATCCATCAGATAGATTTGATATTTTGAAATACAATGTGGACAACCTGATCAGAGTTGACAGTTGAACTCTGGGGTGTCCTATGATCATTTTGGTCAAGGAGATGAATTATATGAAAACTATATCCGCATGGGTTCTAAGGATGTTGTTCTACACATTCGACCTATCCGGTCGTCGGGTACTATTGCTAGATGGTCACTTCGATTGGTATAAAAATTTATTCCTGTGCTACCGACTTAGGTTCGGACCTATGAGGTCACACACATTAGAGTTTATGATCCGATCGGATGGTTGATCAACGATTAAGAATCGTTCTAGGGTTAAATGATCAATACGATTGACATTTAACCCAGTGCAAGTGTTGCAGGAGGATCGATTAGCAATTTGATTGCTAATTGGCTTAATTTGATTAAGCCAATGGACTGAGATTAAGTTTAATTAAATATAATTTAATTAGATTTAGTTTGGGCTTGATTGGATCAAGTCCAATTGGTTTATTGGATAAGCCAAGTGCAAGGAAAAACTAGTCCTAGTTCAACTAGGACTTGGGTCAATCTAATTTCTAATTTGATTAGAAAATTAAATCAAATTTAAATCTAATTTAATCTGATTAAATTAGGTTTTTAATTAGGTTAAGACCTATTTTAATTGGGTTGATCTAATTTTGGTTTGATTTGATTTGAGAAACCAAATTAAAACAAGTCATAAGATAGAATCCTAGTAAGACTAGGATTCCACCTTGCACCACATAAGCCTTCCCCATGCCCTCTCTCTCATTCAACGCCAATCTCCTCTTATTTTGTGCAAAAAAAGCCCTCTCCCAGGTCTCTCCCACATTCACAAAAGGTCTCCTCTCTTCTTTCTTACATGGAAGGTGGTTTGGGTCAAATCAAAAAGGAATAAGTTTGGATTTCGAATTCTATGAGATAGAGTTTTAGAAATCCAAAACTCTTTCAATTTTGCATCGAATTTATCCAATTTTTTTTTGGAATTTTTATGTCTTTTAGGGTACATATTGTGCACCTTTTGCTAGTAATCCATGTACGAAAATAAGGAGGAGGTGCTCAAGTGTTGGGCGCCCCTTAACTTGCCATGTTTGGATAAGCCTTGACTCGGTATGTGATCTAGGCAAGGACTCTATCATATCTCTCTGTATAAAATGAGTTTCTTCATGAAAGTTTTAGAGAAGATATAGATTTAAGAGAACTTTGGTCCATCCAAAAATTAGAGAGAGAGACCTTTGGGTCATGGAGATATAAAAGATACAAGTTAGGGTATCTAGAGAGAGAAACGAGAAGAAGAAGAGGGTCTTCTTCTAGGATTGTTTGTTTTCATATCTTTCCTCCCTCCATCTTGAGTTTCCTGATAGTGTCTCATATATAAAACTCCTCCTTCTACTTTTCATCTTTGAAAGAGTCCAAATCAAGAAGAAGGAGGTACCTGATCAACCATCAAAGAAGGATCAGCACAGTACTAGCATACTGTGCTGATTTTCTGAAGCAGAATTTCTGATCGAGATTCGTGGGCTCATGTGGACGACTCCTAGAGGCTTGATGCATGTGCGGCTTGCAACATCATCCTTAAGTCCGGATCAGCAAGGTTAGAACATCTAACTTGCAAGGTAATAGATCTGATCTATTGTTTAATACATACATTAGATGTAGTATAGAAACATGTTGATATGATCAACATGTAGTTCATGCTATATTTATATATTTTAATTTCTCATTTAATGCTATGTAATAATCATGTAATAGGATCTTAGATCTAGGAATTCTCTAATTTTAAAAAATAAATTTTGATTTATTTTAGTCTTTCGCTGTATGATCTTGAAAAAGTTTCAAGATCTAACCCTGAAACCCTAGATCTGGTTCCTACAATTGGTATCAGAGCAAGGTTCTTTATTACATTATTATTTATACATGCTTAGATTATTTCTTAGATTAGATCTAATTTATAATCTAATTATTAAATCTAAAATTAAAATTTTAGATCAATCACAAACGGCAAGGTTGTCCTGCTGTAAGGTTTACCCCTTACAGTGCAAAGGTTGTCCTAGTTTGTGTAGATCTATCTTTAATCATAAATTTGTTAGATATGATCTAGATTAAATTTATGATTTATTAGATTTAAAAGATGTTTAAATCTGAAATAAAATCTCTTTGTTAATAATTTTTGTGCAAAGAAATTGTTCAAAGTTGAAATTATTTTAATTACATGAACCTGTTTAGATTAGATCTAAAGTAGTTTCATGTTTATTTCACTTGTATCTTGATTATGAATCAAACATGCAATATTGTTGGTAGAATCATATTATAAAATTATTTTACAAATATAAAAATTATTTTTTAAAAAGCCAAACCCAACCCTCAGCCCAAAACTTAATTAAGAATTAAGAAGTTGTTTGATTAGGTTCTAGGATTGTGAATTGAAGAACCTAAGACACAAACCATAACACATTGGGTTAATGGGTTAGTAGAAATTAGATCCATTAATTAGGTTACACCTATGGTTAGATTGAAGATGGAGTTAATTAGAGAATTGACTAAATCTAATCAATTATTGTCGTAGATTAGGTCAAGGATTCTCTAGATCAATTACAATAGTTGTAGTTGGTCAAGTCCATGTCTTTAACGAGAACCAAATGGACTTGATTCTTGGCTAAGCGGTCTAGCACGAACTGTTAGGTTGATCTAATCGAAACTAATTAAATCAGTTGGTGTCTAAGGTAAACCAAACCGGTGATTTTTAATTGGGAGCCCGCTTACCTGGCCATTTCTGATGGTGTCTAAGGAAAGCTTTGGCAGACCCTCCCACTGATCGAACTTACCTGACCTCTTGATGAAATTATGTTTTGATCGGATCACTTGACTATTCGAGCTGACCCATGTCAGCTAGGTAAATCAGTGTGACTGATTTAGGTGCTCCTAGACCAGCCCTTTTAATGGTCTCCCTTAAGCTGACTTGGTGAAGCCAGTGGGAGGATCATGATAAGCTGGTTCATCTGACCTCATCCTCTATATTATTTAAATCCTCTAAAATTATTAGGTCCTTAAAATGATAAAGTTATGGAGATAACTGAGTCATAGCCTTCCATTAAGGTGTTTGATAATGAGTCCATTAACTCAATAATCATTGCAGACCCAAAGGCCTGGTGCTTGTTGACTAATAAAATTATCACTCATCATATGATGACTTGGAAGTGTCTCTCTAATGGTGGTTAGGTGAGCCAACCAAAGTTGGGCTTAATCATTCGTTGGTTAGATACACCAAGTATGATCATGTTAATGGTTGGACCTAACCGGATCCTTACAGTGGAGGCCAAAGCCTACTGATTAGATTTCTGGGGCA
This sequence comes from Elaeis guineensis, assembly GCF_000442705.2. Lineage (NCBI taxonomy): Eukaryota > Viridiplantae > Streptophyta > Magnoliopsida > Arecales > Arecaceae > Elaeis > Elaeis guineensis. Next base: position 36,186,309 of record NC_026004.2, on the reverse strand, counting down.
AAATTAAAATTACTAGAAATTATTTAGAGAAATAATTGGTTATGAACCTACCCTTAGATGTACATGGGTTTGCCAACCAAAGTTGGGCTTGTGTGCAGTCTAAGTGGATTCTAGTACCCACTAAGAAATTAGGGTAATTCCTCGAATTGGAGGTGGAGGCTACCAATTCGAATAAAATAGTGAGAGAAATCTTTTGATTAAAGTCCAAATCTTTAGGTTTAATGAATCAATTACTAATTAGGTTATGGTTCTCCTTTGTGCAAATATGGCCACTTTCCTATCGCTCCGATCATTGTTAGACAATGATAAGTTGGTGGGACCCAACTTCGATAGCTGGTATCGAAAGTTGAAGATAGTCCTGGAGCATGAATGGATCCTATATGTGATAATGGATCCTGCACCTGAGGAGCCAGCTGCCAATGCACATGGAACAGTCAGAGACACTTACCAGAAGTGGTTCAGTGATCGGACCACGGTGCGCTGTATCATGCTGGCTGCCATGAGCGACGAGTTCAGTCGTAGATTCGAGATGGCTCAGCCAAAGGACATGCTTTAAGTGTTGGAGGATGCCTTTGGCACACCCGATGACGTAGAGAGGCACAAGACTAGTTGTGCCATCTTCAATGTCAAAATGCAGGATGATGCCTCTATCACTGATCATGTATTGTATATGATCGAGCTGATGGAATGATTGAGCAAGCTCGGGTTTCCCTTGCATGAGTAGCTTGGGAAAGATGCAATACTGAACTCACTGCCCAAGTCTTATCTTCCATTCCTCACTCATTATAGAATGACAAAGCCTGAAGAGAACTACCATAGGTTATTGGGGTTGCTTCAGAACTTTGAAAAGGATCACCAACTTCACAAAGAGTCGGTGAACTTAGTGGGAGGTTCATCTTCTGGTTCTCAACCTTTTAAGAAAGGGAAGAAGAACAAAAAGAAGAAAGTGAAGAAGGTGCAAGTTCAGGCTGGGACATTAGTGCAGAGCCAGACCAAAAAGATCAAGCCCGATAAGAGTCTATTCAACTGGCAAGCACCCTAGATTAGATAGTGTGTCAGATATCTACTTATGGCACTGTAGGCTAGGTCATATAAATAAGAACAGAATAAACAGGTTGACTCAAGAGGGAATCCTCGAAGTCAGTGATTGTGAATCACTTTCAATCTGTGAGTCCTGTCTACTTGGTAAAATGATCAAGTCACCTTTTACTGGAAAAGGTGAGAGAGCTATTGAGCTCTTGGGCCTAGTACATACTGATATATTCGGGCCCATGAGCACCAGTGCTAGAGGTGGATATTTCTACTTCATAACTTTCACGGATGACCTATCCCGATATGGATATGTCTATCTGATGAAACATAAGTCGGATTCATTTGAAATATTCAAACGATTCTGAAGTGAAGTAGAAAAACAAACTGAGAAGAGTATTAAAACTCTTCGATCTGATCGAGGAAGAGAATACATTTCTAGTAAATTTCTCACATATCTAGGAGAGAATGAGATTCTCTCCCAATGGACTCCTCCAGGAACACCACAGCATAATGGTGTGTCTGAAAGGAGGAATCGGACTCTGTTAGACATGGTCCGATCCATGATGGGTTTTGCTAGCTTGCCAATATCCTTCTGGGGATATGCACTCGAATCGGCCTGTTATCTATTAAATAGGGTTCCAAGTAAGTCTGTAATTAAGACTCCATATGAGATATGGACGGGATGTAAGCCAGCACTTTCACACCTTAGGGTCTGGGGGTGCCCGGCCTATATCAAACGATTAGTCACAGACAAACTTGGACCTAGGTCTGACAAATGCTCATTCATAGGGTACCCCAAAGAGACAAAAGGATATTTTTTCTACCATGCTGATGAACAAAAGGTGTTCGTCAGCCTTAAGGCAATCTTTTTAGAAAAGGAGTTCCTTGGTGAAGGAACCGTTGCCTCTAAGGTTGAACTTGATGAAGTTCAATAGGTAGAAAGATCGACACCAATAGCTGAACCTGAGTCTGATATGATTAGATCATATCTGGAGCCTAATGTACCTGCACCATTAAGGTGATCTGGTAGAGTATCGTGTCAGCCGGACAGATACTACGATTTCTTGGTCCGAGACGGTGATCCCATCGAACTTGATGAGAATAATGAGGATTCGATCACCTATATGGATGCAATGCAAAGACATGATTTCGAGAAATGGCTTGAAGCCATGAAATCCAAAATGGAGTCCATGAAGGTCAACGATGTATGGACATTGGTTGACTCACCTAAAGGGGTTAAACCCTTTGGGTGTAAATGGATCTTCAAAAAGGAAGAGGGGCGCAGATGGAAAGGTGGAGACCTATAAAGCTCGTCTGGTCGTCAAGGGGTATTGTCAACGTTATGGTATTGACTATAACGAGATATTTTCTCCTGTGGCAATGCTCAAATCCATTTGGATAATGCTTGCAATAGCTGCCCATCTGGATTATGAGATCTTGCAGATGGATGTAAAGACAGCTTTCCTGAATGGAGAGCTGACCGAAGAGGTGTATATGATACAACCTGAGGGGTTTACATCCAGAGATGAGTCCAAGGTGTGCAAGCTTCAGAGATCCATTTATAGATTGAAGCAAGCTTCTCGGAGTTGGAACATGCATTTTGATAAGGTGATCAAAATGTATGGCTTCATTAAGAATGGAGAAGAGCCCTGCATCTATAAATGGGCAAATGGTCTAGTTGTGGTATTCCTTATCTTGTACGTGGATGATATTCTCTTAATCGGGAATGACATCCCCGCACTACAGGGAATAAAAGTTTGGTTGTCATCACAGTTCTCCATGAAGGACTTGGGTGAAGCATCCTACATCCTAGGAATGAAGATCTATAGGGATAGATCTAAAAGGATGCTTGCGTTATCCCAGTCCATGTACATAGACACTGTGCTGAAGAGGTTCAGCATGGAGAATTCCAAGAAGGGCTATCTACTGATATGCCAAGAAATTTCTCTATCTAAGAAGGATTGTCCGACAACTCCTGAAGAGAGAGAGCGTATGAGTAGAGTTTCATATGCTTCAGCCGTGGGATCTATCATGTACGCCATGATATGTACAAGACCAGATGTGGCATACTCACTAGGAGTAGTGAGTAGATACCAATCTGATCCTGGAGAAAATCACTGAAAAGTGGTTAAAGCCATCCTTAAGTATTTGAGAAATACTAAGGATCAATGGTTGGTTTATGGCGAGTCAGATCTGAAACTTGTGGGGTTCACAGACTCTAACTTCCAATCTGACCATGATGACAGCAGGAACATGTCGGGTTATATCTTTACTCTGAATGGTGGAGCCATCTGCTGGAAGAGTTTTAAGCAGCATACCGTGGCAGACTCTGTTTGCAAAGCGGAGTACATCGCAGCATCGGATGTCGCGAAGGAAGCTGTGTGGCTAAGGAAATTCATCAATGAGCTCGAAGTAGCACCCTCCCTCGATGGTCCGGTCCTGCTCTACTGCGACAGCACTGGTGCCATAGCTCAGGCGAAGGAACCCAAAGCACACCAGCGGACGAAGCACATTTTGCACTGCTTCCATCTGGTCTGGGGGATCGTGGATCGAGGTGACATCAACCTTTAGAAGATCGACGAAAAGGAGAACCTGGCCGACCCCTTCACTAAAGCCTTGACGATAAAAGAGTTCGACAACCACAAGTCGAAGATGGATATTAGATACTGTGCCGAGTGGCTTTAGGACAAGTGGGAGTTGTTGGAAAATATGTCCCAAAAAGCCAATCGTCAAGCTGTTAATGGTTGAGCAACCAAGTATTGTAATTGATTTGTTAATAAATAAAATATATTTGGTATTTTCATCATAAGCTTTCATCTTCTAATGAACTCCGTTGTTATGATGAAGTCCTTAGGACTATTTAGATTCGATAAAGAGAGGATTTATCAATTAGTTTTTAAAATAGTTCACGACCAAATGATAGGCTGTTAATAAGGACGACAGCTTCTATCGAGCATAGGTCACTGTAGGCCATATGGGTTGGTTGTCCTCTTAACCAAGGAGTGTGGAGACACTGGTATGGCATACAGGTGAGATGTAAGGGTACATCGTCATTGAACGTGACCAACTCCAGAGCATTCTGCTGTCGAGAATGTCTCTGATGGGATATAGGTATAAGTATCTCTTAGACCTGAGATCGTCTCAGTGACTTGCAAGCAACTCACTGTGCTTTGGTACTGGACTAACTAAATTTCTAATTCAGGAATGGAAGGTTTTTGGGCACAGTCAAGTACTTGCAAAGTCAGAGTGTGATCGAGATGGGATTGACCACTCCAAGAGTTGGAGAAGAATGAGTCGCTGTATTTCAATTTAGCAAAACCTTGGCCAGGGTAATCCATCAGATGGATTTGATATTTTGAAATACAATATGGACAACCTGATCAGAGTTGACAGTTGAACTCTAGGGTGTCCTATGATCATTTTGGTCAAGGGGATGAATTATATGAAAATTATATCCACATGGGTTCTAAGGATGTTGTTCTACACATTCGACCTATCCGATCGTCAGGTACCATTGCTAGATGGTCACTTCGATTGGTATAAAAATTTATTTTTGTACTACTGGCTTAGGTTTGGACCTATGAGGTCACACGCATTAGAGTTCATGATCCTATCGGATGGTTGATCAACGATTAAGAATCGTTCTAGGGTTAAATGATCAATACGATTCACATTTAACCCAGTGCAAGTGTTGCAGGAGGATCGATTAGCAATTCGATTACTAATTGGCTTAATTTGATTAAGCCAATGGGCTGAGATTAAGTTTAATTAAATATAATTTAATTAGATTTAGTTTGGGCTTGATTGGATCAAGTCCAATTAGTTTATTGGATAAGTCAAGTACAAGGAAAAACTAGTCCTAGTTCAACTAGGACTTGGGTCAATCTAATTTCTAATTTGATTAGAAAATTAAATCAGATTTAAATCTAATTTAATCTAATTAAATTAGGTTTTTAATTGGGTTAAGACCTATTTTAATTAGGTTGATCTAATTTTGGTTTGATTTGGTTTGAGAAACCAAATTAAAACAAGTCATAAGATAGAATCCTAGTAAGACTAGGATTCCACCTTGCACCACATAAGCCTTCCCCACGCCCTCTCTCTCATTCAACGCCAATCTCCTCTTATTTTGTGTGACAAAAGCCCTCTCCCAGGTCTCTCCCACATTCACAAAAGGTCTCCTCTCTTCTTTCTTACATGGAAGGTGGTTTGGATCAAATCAAAAAGGAATAAGTTTGGATTTCAAATTCTATGAGATAGAGTTTTAGAAATCCAAAACTCTTTCAATTTTGCACCGAATTTATCCAAATTTTTTTTGAAATTTTTGTGGCTTTTAGGCTACATATTGTGCACCCTTTTCTAGTAATCTATGCACAAAAATAAGGAGGAGGTGCTCAAGAGTTGGGCGCCCCTTAACTTGCCATGTTTGGATAAGCCTTGACTAGGTATTTGACCTAGACAAGGACTCTATCATATCTCTCTGTATAAAATGAGTTTCTTCATAAAATTTTTGAAAAAGATATAGATTTGAGAGACCTTTGGTCCATCCAAAAATCAGAGAGAAAAACCTTTGGGTCGTGGAGATATAAAAGACACAAGTTAGGGTGTCTAGAGAGATAAATGAGAAGAAGAAGAGGGTCTTCTTCTAGGGTTGTTTGTTTTCATATCTTTCCTCCCTCCATCTTGAGTTTCCTAAGAGTGTCTCAGATCTGAAACTCCTCCTTCTACTTTCCATCTTTGGAAGAGTCCAAATCAAGAAGAAGGAGGCACCTGATCAATCATCAAAGAAGGATCAGCACAATACTAGCATACTGTGCTGATTTCCTGAAGCAGGACTTCTGATCGAGATTCGTGGGCTCGTGCGGATGACTCCTAGAGGCCAGACGCATGTGCGGCTTGCAACATCATCCTTAAGTCCGGATCAGCGAGGTTAGAATGTCTAACTTGCGAGGTAATAGATCTGATCTATTGTTTAATACATACATTAGATATAGTATAGAAACATGTTGATATGATCAACATGTAGTTCATGCTATATTTATATATTTTAATTTCTCATTTAATGCTATGTAATAATCATGTAATAGGATCTTAGATCTAGGGATTCTCTGGTTTTAGAAAATAAACTTTGATTTATTTTAGTCTTCCGCTGTATGATCTTGAAAAAGTTTCAAGATCTAACCCTGAAACCCTAGATCTGGTTCCTACACATTCCCAAGTTCTGCCGATGGATAAACCCCCTCCAGCGTCGACCAGATTCTTCACGACGGACGGACTCCTATGGGAGCCAGACTCCATCCCCAACTCCGACGGTGGGAAGACTTCGTCTGGACTCCTACGGGAGCCGGACTTCGTCCCCGACTTCTCCTACAGGAAGACTTCGTCCGGACTCCCACGAGAGCTGAACTTCGTCCCTGACTTCGACTATAGGAAGACTTCGTCCGGACTCCTACGGGAGCCAGACTTCATCCCCGACTCTGACTACAGGAAGACTTCATCCGGACTCCTACTAGAGCCGGACTTCATCCCCGACTTCGACAGCAGGAAGACTTCGTCCGGACTCCTACGGGAGCCGGACTTCATCCCCGACTCTGACTGCAGGAAGACTTCGTCTGGACTCCTACGGGAGCCGAACTTCATCCCCGACTTCGACTACAGGAAGACTTCATCCGGACTCCTACGGGAGCCGGACTTTGTCCCTGACTCCAGCTGCAGGAAGACTTCGTCCGGACTCCTACGGGAGCCAGACTTCATCTCCGGCTTCGACTACAGGAAGACTTCGTCCGGATTCCTACGGGAGCCGGACTTCATCCCCGACTTCCACTGTAGGAAGACTTCATCCGGACTCCTATGGGAGTCAGACTTCATCCTCGACTCCGGCTATAGGAAGACTTCGTCCGGACTCTTACGGGAGCCGGACTTCATCCCCAACCTCGACTACAAGAAGACTTCATCCAGACTCCTACGGGAGCCGGACTTCGTCCCCGACTCCGACTGTAGGAAGCCTTCGTCCAGACCCCTATGAAAATCGAACTTCATCTACAGAAAGCCTCTGACTGAGTTCCTACAGCAAATGACCCTCGCTTATAGTACTAACGCTCAAGGCACCCAACGGTAGACCCCAATGGTAGACGGCCCGCCAGCAACATCCGAGCTCCTTTCAGATGGATATCCGCCTCTCTCCGCCAGGTGCTTCAACCGAGCTTCGATCGACAGGCCTGGACTCCCTGACAGGCCATAGTAACAGCCATGACTCTGCTCCACCTCCTGTTACAGATTCTGCGCGGCTCCACCACTCCCCGTAACCGGCTCCACGCGGCAGGCCGCAGTAATGGCCACGATTCTGCTCCACTTCCTGCGATGGATTCTGTGCGGCTCCACCACTCCCCGTAACAGGCTCCACACGGCAGGCCGCAGTAATGGCCACGATTCTGCTCCACTTCCTGTGATGGATTCTGCGTGGCTCCACCACTCCCTGATGAGTCACGACAGTGGATGCCGCTCCACTCTCCGCAACAGACTCCACGTGGCGAGCCATGGTGACAGCCATGACTCCCCCCATTACTCTTCATAATAAACTCTTCCTGACCCCGAGCGGCCCACTACTAGGCGGTTACAAACATCGCTATCAATCCGTTGCTCCCTCTGCCTATAAAAAGGGGGCCCCAGATACGTTATTCTCTAAGCTCTAATTTCTATCCCAAAACTCTGCTAAAATTTCCGTTCAAGCACTCCATTCTTGTTGAGGCAGAGAACTGACTTGAGCATCGAAGGGTTTTGCCGGAACAACCTCAACTCTGGTTTAGACTTCTTTTACAGGTCCCGACGGTGACCGTGACTCCCTCGACTCCAGCTTCTCCGATGCAGGTGGATTTTTGTACCAACAGACTTCATTTCGAATTTCATGGCATTTAGCCATTTCTTAGAATTGGATCCTTGTATGGCATTCATATTGTTGGTGCAAAAATCCGCCTGCGTCGGAGAAGCTGGAGCTGAGGAAGTCGCGGTCGCCGCCGGGACCTGCAAGGGAAGTCTAAACCGGAGGTGGGGTTACTCCGGCAAGACCCTCCGACGCTCAAGTCAGTTCTCTGCCTCAACAAGAATGGAGTGCTCGAGCGGAGAATTTAGCAGAGTTTTTAGATAGAAGAGAGGGCTTTTTAAATAACGTATCTGAGTCCCCCCTTTTATAGGTGGGGGAGGCAACGGACTGATGGCGACGTGTGTAACTGCCTGGTAGTGGGCCGCCCATGGTCAGGGGAATTGATTGCGAAAGATAATGGAGCAGACACGTGGGTATCACCTCGACTTGCCATGTGGAATCCGTTATGAGGGGTGGAGCAGCGTCCGTCATCAGGAGAATCGCATGGTATCCGTCGCAGGAGGTGGAGCAGGTTCGTGGCCGTTACTGTGGCCTGCCAGGGGGATAATGGAGCTGGGCGGAGTCTGCCACAGGAAGTGGAGCAGGGCGGCTATGGCTGCTGCGGCTTGTCAGGGAATGATGATGCTGCGTGGATCTATCGATTGAAGCTCGACAATGGTCGGAGCCGTCGTGATCGGAGTCCGGCTCCCGTAGGAGTCCGGACGGAGCTGTTCTGATGTCGGCGGTGGAGTCCGACTCCCGTAGGAGTCCGGGCGGAGCTGTGATGACGGCGGCAGAGCTCGGCTCCCGCAGGAGTCCGGGCGGAGCTGCGCTTGCTGATGGCGGTGGAGCCCAGCTCCCGTAGGAGTCCGGGCGGAGCTGTGCTGATGTCGGCGGTGGAGCCCGGCTCCCGTAGGAGTCCGGGCGGAGCTGCGCTGATGTCGGCGGTGGAGCCCAGCTCCCGTAGGAGCCGGGCGGAGCTGTGCTGATGTCGGCGGTGGAGCCCGGCTCCCGTAGGAGTCCGGGCAGAGCTGCGCTGATGTCGGCGGTGGAGCCCGGCTCCCGTAGGAGTCCGGGCGGAGCTGCGCTGCAAACAAAGTCAAGGGTGAAGTCCGGCTCTCGTAGGAGTCCGGACTGAGCTTACCAGCAATTGATATTGAGAGCGGAGCCCGGCTCCCGTAGGAGTCCAGCGGAGCTGTGCTGATGTCGTCGGTGGAGCCCGGCTCCCGTAGGAGTCCGGGCGGAGCTGTGCTGATGTCGGCGGTGGAGCCAGCTTCGTAGGAGTCCGGGCGGAGCTGTGCTGATGTCGGCGGTGGAGCCCGGCTCCCGTAGGAGTCCGGGCGGAGCTGTGCTGATGTCGGCGGTGGAGCTCGGCTCCCGTAGGAGTCCGGGCGGAGCTGTGCTGATGTCGGCGGTGGAGCCCGGCTCCCGTAGGAGTCTGGGCGGAGCTGTGCTGATGTCGGTTCCGCCGTGGGTTCCGGCTGTGGGTATTTTATACCCAACACCAGTCCCCCTACATCCGAGTTTTGAATTCCAAACGAAGGAAGTACACAGAAGTACAGCCGGAACCATCCCTTCGAATCCCGCGCCCTGCCGCTCCCAGATATTTTGGCATTAAATGAGCGCGTGCCGGAGTCTTTTCGAATTGGGGCGGAACGAGGGGACGCTTCGAAGACCCCGCAGGTACGCTGGCCTAGGTACGGTGCAATTATGGCCCTGCCAACCGCCAGCCGCCTTCAGCCGTCTGCCATGGGGAGTGGGACACGTGTCGAGCGCGGACTGGCCTGGGGGGATTCGAGATCATTATGGCACCGGATCCCAGGGTCTATTTAAACCCGTCCTCCCCCTTCAGGCGTCCTACTCCATTTTTGATTTTCGCTGGCGTCTGTCATCTCCCCGAGAGTCTGCTCTCGCGAAGCCCTTTCGAGCCGTAGGCGCCTTCCGCTCTCGCCCCCCCCGGGTCCTCAGAGCAAGATAGGTTAGTGCCCACCTTCTTTTCACCGCCTAGGGATCTTTCGTCTTTTCACTCTCTTCGTGTCTTCCTCCGGGTTGACCTTTGGCGTTTCGTTCCCCTCTCGATTTGCCTTTCTAGGGTCCTTTAGGTTTTTCCCCGAGAAAAAATGTCTTCTGAATCTTCTGCTCCGTAAGTTCTGGGAGTTCTTCTGCTTCGAACCCCCAGGCCCCCGTTTCTGCGGATGAACCCGCGCTCGGGGCAGGGCCTCGCCCGGTTTTCGCGCCGGGCGCCATTTCGTGTTCGTCGACCCCGGACGAACTTCTCCTGATAAGGGCTCGATACGGGGTCCCTGCGGAGTATGACCTGGAGCTTCCTGGCCCCTCTGATAGGGCCAGCGCTCCCCCTCCCGGCCGCTTTTGCCTGTACCAGGAGGCCTTTCGTGCCGGGCTTCGGCTTCCGCTCCCAAACTTCGTCGCCGCCTTCTTTCGCTTTTTAGATATTTCACTTGCTTCTGTTGCCCCGAATTCCTTTAGGTTTTTGATAGGGTTTCTCTCTCTCTGCCATATAGCCGAGGTCCAGCCATCCCTCTCCTTATTCAGACATTTCTACACCTTCAAACGCCATCCTTCAGCGAAGGACTGGTGGTACTTCTCCCCTCAGTTCGGCAAGAAGGGGTTGCTGAAGGGCGCCCCTTCTTCGATTCACAACTGGAAGGGGAAATTCCTCTTTGTTTACTGCCCGACCCTGGAATTGGGCCTACCCCCTTGGGGGTCTCTGAGGGATTCCGTCCGCCGGGCTCCTGGCCTGGGAGAGGACGACCTTCAGGCCGCCCAGAAGCTCCTGAGTTATCCCGCTCCTTCCCTTCCAAACCTACTGAGGGAGCCGCTTCTCTTCAACATCGGCCTGAGCCCTCAAGATCCAGCAAGTATACATCTTTCCTTTTCTTGTCTTCTTCTTCCCTCTCTTCCTTTTTCCTCTTTCCTCTTTCTCTTCTTTCTTTTCTTTCTTCTTTTTTTTTTTTTTTTTTTTTTTTTGAACTGATTGGTGCTGCTTTTTCCTTCTTCTTTTCTTTTCCCCCTTTTTTTTTTTTTTTTTTTTTTTAGCAATGGACGCCGAGGCCACACGGATGCTCGCCAAGGCCATGAGAGCCCAGAAAAGGAAGGGCGCGATGACTTCCGGCTCGGCGAAGAGGGCCAGGGTGGAGGAGACGAGCCTGGCCGCGCCCGTCCAGGCGACCCCGGCGATCGACATTCCTTCGGATGCCGAGCCAGCGGCCCCCCGGGCTCCCCCAGGGAGCCCACCGACTGGGGTCCCAATTCCGGAGGTTCGCCCCGCGGAGGCGCCTGCCGTGGGGAGGAGGAGAAAATCGGTGGCCCGCAGGCCGAGCAGCCACCGAGCCGCTGCAGACGAGTCCGTCTGCTCCGAGGGGGGATCGGAGAATCCCTTCAACGACAAGGCTCTAATCCGTCGGCTGCTCGATGGTTGCATCCTGTCCGATGTCGTGGAGAGGATCGACCGCGCCGATCCCGAGCAGCGGGCCTGGGACACCTTGGGGTCCTTTCTTGAGGTAAGCGGATTTTTATTTGCACAGTTGCCTCGGTCTTTGTTGTAATTCTCCATTTGTCTTTGCAGATCGGGCACCAGCTCTTCGCCTATGTCGAGGCGTCGGGCCGCATGAGAAGGGATCTCCTCCGGGCGGAGGAGCGCTGCCAAGACGAGGTTGTTCGTCTTCAAGCGAAGACGGCCGAGGTGGCCGCTCTCCGGGAGGCCCTGGAGAGAGAGAGACAGGACCGGGAAGAGGAAAGACAAGCCCGGGAGGAGGAGAGACAAGCCCGGGAGGCGGAGAGACGGAGCCTGGAGGAGTCGGTGAGGAAGGCGGAGGCCGAGGTCGCCCAGCTGGCCGAGCAAACTCCGGTTCTGGTCTCGGAGGCCAGGACCCTTGCGGTGGAGGAGTTCAAGGCCTCCGCGGAGATGAGGGAGCTGAACGTCCAGTTCGGCCTGGAGGCATTTACCAAAGGGTTTGAGCTTTGCCGGGAGAAGGTGGCCAGCAGATATCCCGATCTTGGCCTCGAATTCTTGGAGGAGTCCGACGACGAGGCCGGCCCTTCGCCCGCCGCCACAGCAGTTGCACCCCCCGCGCCGAACTCTCCACCCCCCGCTCCCGAGGTCTGAGACCTCCGACCTTGTATCTTTCTTTTGTTGTCATGCTTCCTTTTCATTTGTCTTCCAGATCAATTAATAAAGTCGAATTCCTTTTTGTGGATGATTTTTTCCTCCCTCTGCTCCTTCTTTCCGGCCTTTCTTCTTGCAACGAATCGGTCTTTGACGCTTGCCTCTTCCGATGGCAGTGCCCCGTTGAAGCACTCCCCTTGCCCCTGGGGGTCCCGCTGAAGTCCACTATCCGACGGTTGAAAAAGGAAGTCCTCCACTTGACGAGGAAGCTGAAGAAGTCGGAAGGCGAGCTCCGTCAGGCGAAAAAATGCTACTCCGAGGCCGCTGCCGAGGCCGCCCACTTCAGAAGTATTCAAGTGAAGGCGATCATGGACTACAGCCGGAGGAAGGCGAACTTTGCGAAGGAGCTCGAAGAATGCACGAAGAGCGCTAGCGACCGAACTTGGGCTCAAGAAGCCAGGATCAGCGCCCTTAAAGTGGAGCTGTCGGCTGCCAAGAGGAGGATCGGCCAGCTGGAAGGGAACTCACCCCGACTCATAGCGCGGGATGAGCAGATATGGTCACAAAAAGTTTCCGACCTCCAGAAGCAGCTTCAAGATGCCGAGATGAGCCACGATGTGCAGCGGGCCAGCTGGCGCCGACAGGTAGAGGAGTTCAAGGGGAGATTCCATCGATCGGCGGACGAGGTGGTTCGCCTCCAGAGGCAGTTGGTTACTAGGGCGCAGCTTGCTAACGCCCAAGATAACGAAGAGCTCCGGGCCCTGAGAGGCACTGTCGAAGGGATTTCCGTCTCCCTTGGGGAGAAGACAGCTGAGCTTCAACAAGTAAAAATCCAGCTGGGCTTGAGCGGAAGGCCGTCGCGGACGCAGAGGCGGAGTCCGAAGTTTTGCGGAAGTGGCATCGGGAAGCGGAGGCTGAGAGTCGGCGACTTCGTCAGGCGCTCCAGGATATGCTGCAAAAGAAGGAAGAACTAGAGGAAATGGTGGAGACCCTGAGGCAGTCCTGGTCGGGGGATGGAGGTGATCACCCTATGTTAGAGGGAGCAGGACCTCCTTAGAGTTCTTTAGTAGTCACCCCCCTTTTGTAGCTGCCCCCCTTTTCTTTTCTTGTCGTTTTGTCCCTCTTTTTCTGGCCGTCCTGGCCCTGTAGCACATATATCGGAAATGAGAAAAAGGCATTTTGTTACCTTGTCCGCGCGTAGCGCTAATATTGTCGTTCGTTGACCCTTTCTCGTTGTTTGGCCTGTTTGGCTTAGAGGTCGCCGTGGGAAAGGGCTCTTCCCTTCCATCCGATCTCGTCATGTGGCCGAGCCTCGCCACCGTTTTTAACCCTTGCTGGCGGAGTGGCGGATGGAGCCCGGCTTTCTTAGGAGCCCGGGCGAAGTCTTTCTTGGGGGCGGAACCCGGCTCCCGTAGGAGTCCGGGTGAAGCTTTATCTGGCGGGGAACCCGGCTCCGTAGGAGTCCGGGTGAAGCTTTACCTGCGGCGGAACCGGCTCTCGTAGGAGTCCGGGTGGAGCTTTACCTGGCGGCGGAACCCGGCTCCCGTAGGAGTCCGGGTGAGCTTTACCTTGGCGGCGGAACCCGGCTCCCGTAGGAGTCCGGGTGAAGCTTTACCTTGGCGGCGGAACCCGGCTCCCGTAGGAGTCCGGGTGAAGCTTTACCTTGGCGGCGGAACCCGGCTCCCGTAGGAGTCCGGGTGAAGCTTTACCTTGGCGGCGGAACCCGGCTCCCGTAGGAGTCCGGGTGAAGCTTACCTTTGCGGCGGAACCCGGCTCCCGTAGGAGTCCGGGTCTTCCATTTTGCTTGAGCCGGTGGCGAGGTTCTCGTCATCAGCCTGGCTTGTGGGGGCGCGTTAGGGCGCTGTAAGGCCTCTCCCCCCTCCGGTCTAAAAGAACCGGGCCTTCAACTTTGCTCATGTCAGGACGAGGTTCTCCTCCTGTTCCTGACATGGCTATGGGGGCACATTAGGGCGTTGCAAGGCCTCTCCCCCCATCCGGTCTAAAAGAACCGGGCCTTCGACTTTGCTCAAGTTAGGGCGAGGTTTTCCTCCTGTCCCTAACAGGGCTGTGGGGGCACATTAGGGCGTTGTAAGGCCTCTCCCCCCATCCGGTCTAAAAGAACCGGGCCTTCGACTTTGCTCAAGTTAGGCGAGGTTTTCCTCCTGTCCCTAACAGGGCTGTGGGGGCACATTAGGGCGTTGTAAGGCCTCTCCCCCCATCCGGTCTAAAAGAACCGGGCCTTTGACTTTGCTCAAGTTAGGGCGAGATTTTCCTCCTGTCCCTAACAGGGCTGTGGGGGCACATTAGGGCGTTGTAAGGCCTCTCCCCCCATCCGGTCTAAAAGAACCGGGCCTTCGACTTTGCTCATGTCAGGACGAGGTTCTCCTCCTGTTCCTGACACGGCCGTTGCTTTTTGGAGAGGTCGTATCCAGTCATAATACATCCGCGTTAAGCGGGAGGAGTGCGTTAGCTAGAAAGAAAAGTAGATTCAAAACGAAACAGTAAGCAATACATTTACAGTTCTCCCGCTCCTCCTTGAGGCCCTCCGGCGATGGAGTCGATGGTCCCAATAGGAGGCCGGTCCCCGGGCTGCTCCTCCCTCTTCTGCGGTTCGGGCGGTGGGAGGGCCCTTGGCCGGTCTCCTCTACCCTCAGGCCTGCGGCGGATGAATCTGTCGAGCCGACCTCGCCGGATGAGCTCCTCGATCTCGTCCTGGAGCTGGATGCACTCTTCGGTGTCGTGGCCGTGGTCGCGGTGGTAGAGGCAGAACTTGTTGGGGTTGCGCTTCCCGGGGTGCGTGCGCATCCTCTCCGGCCTAGGGATCAGCTCCCTGACCTCCATCAGTACCTGGGCCTTCGAGGCGTTGAGGGGGGCGTAGCTGCGGAACTTCCCTGGCGGGGAACCCCGCGAAACCTGTTGTCCGGGCTCCTCTGCCTGCGTGCCCGGGGTGGAGTATGGGCGCGCTTGTGCCCAGGAGGGGATCGGGAGCGAGGCCGGGCTTCCCTTGGCCTCTTCTCAACCGCGGGCTTGCCAGAATCTCCCACCTGGCGCTCCCTTGCAGTCTCTTCATCCTTCATTTTGAAGGCCTCTTCCGCTCGGGCGTATCCTTCAGCCCGAGCCAGCAGATCAGCGAAATCCCTGGGGTACTTCTTCTCCAGGGAGTACAGAAGGTCATTCTTCTGAAGGCCACCTTTCAGGGCGGCCATGGCAACCGACTGGTCCAAGTTCCGGACCTCCAACGCCGCGATGTTGAAGCGGTTGATGTAGGCCCGTATGGACTCCCCTTCCCTCTGCTTGATGTTGATGAGGGACTCCGAACCTTTCCGGGGACGTCGGCTGCTGACAAAATGGGCCACGAATTGGTGGCTCATTTGGTCGAAGGAGAAGATGGTACCCGGCTTCAGTGCCGAGTACCAGTTTCTTGCTGCTCCCTTCAAAGTAGACGGGAAAGCCCGGCACAAGATGGCGTCGGGGCACCATGAAGCAGCATCATCGTTCGGAAGACTTCCAGGTGGTCCACCGGGTCCGACGTCCCGTCGTAGCTTTCAAACTGGGGGAGCTTGAAATTCGGCGGGATCGGTTCCTGCATAATCATTTGGGAGAAGGGAGGGTCAGTGCAGATATCCTCACCGTAAGCGGGAGGCGCATGGCGGAGTTCTTCGATCCGCCGGTTCATCTCCTGGAGCCTCCGGTCCAGAAATCCTCTCGACTTCGAGTCTCGAGGGTCCTTTGGCAGAACGGGGGCAGGGATCTCCCAGGGGTGGAGTCGTGGTCCGACTGAGGGCTCTCCACCCTCGGATTCGCCTTCTCGGGAAGGACGGGGCGGCTAGCCCAGGTGGCCCGCCCCACCGCCGGGTTCTGGCATTCCGGAGATGCCCCTTCCGGATGCGCTGACGCCTGCGGTGGCTGCTGCTGCATCGCCTGTACGGCCTCGACGAGGCCCTTGACTTGCTGCGCCAGCAAGTCAAACTGCTCCGGCCGACCGCCGTCGCCGGAGGGGGAGGAGGAGCTGGCTGAGAAATGGGAGGGGAGGCGAGCCTGAGATCTGGCCGCGGAGGTCATGGACCGCCGGGTGGACGCCCTGCGCGGGGGCATCGGGTGTCGATCTCGCGGGGGAGGATTAGGAGTAGATGACGGAGAGATGGCCGGAGGTGGCTCCGTTGAGCGCTCCTTCAAGAACAAGGGTGCTGCGAAGACACAGGACCCTTCCTCTAGCGCCAATCCTGTTGGTGCAAAAATCCGCCTGCGTCGGAGAAGCTGGAGCTGAGGAAGCCGCGGTCGCCGCCGGGGACCTGCAAGGGAAGTCTAAACCGGAGGTGGGGTTGCTCCGGCAAGACCCTCCGACGCTCAAGTCAGTTCTCTGCCTCAACAAGAATGGAGTGCTCGAGCGGAGAATTTAGCAGAGTTTTTAGATAGAAAGAGGGCTTTAAATAACGTATCTGAGTCCCCCTTTTATAGGCGGGGGAGGCAACGGACTGATGGCGACGTGTGTAACTGCCTGGTAGTGGGCCGCCCATGGTCAGGGGAATTGATTGCGAAAGATAATGGAGCAGACACGTGGGTATCACCTCGACTTGCCACGTGGAATCCGTTATGAGGGGTGGAGCAGCGTCCGTCGTCAGGAGAATCGCATGGTATCCGTCGCAGGAGGTGGAGCAGGTTCGTGGCCGTTACTGTGGCCTGCCATGGGGATAATGGAGCTGTGCGGAGTCCGCCACAGAAGTGGAGCAGGCGGCTATGGCTGCTGCGGCTTGTCAGGGAATGATGATGCTGCGTGGATCTATCGATTGAAGCTCGGCAATGGTCGGAGCCGTCGTGATCGGAGTCCGGCTCCCGTAGGAGTCCGGACGGAGCTATTCTGATGTCGGCGGTGGAGTCCGGCTCCCGTAGGAGTCGGGCGGAGCTGTGATGACGGCGGCAGAGCTCGGCTCCCGTAGGAGTCCGGGCGGAGCTGCGCTTGCTGATGGCGGTGGAGCCCGGCTCCCGTAGGAGTCCGGGCGGAGCTGTGTGCTGATGTTGGCGGTGGAGCCCGGCTCCCGTAGGAGTCCGGGCGGAGCTGCGCTGATGTCGGCGATGGAGCCCGGCTCTCGTAGGAGTCCGGGCGGAGCTGCGCTGATGTCGGCGGTGGAGCCCGGCTCCCGTAGGAGCCCAGGCGGAGCTGTGCTGATGTCGGCGGTGGAGCCCGGCTCCCGTAGGAGTCCGGGCGGAGCTGCGCTGATGTCGGCGGTAGAGCCCGGCTCCCGTAGGAGTCCGGGCGGAGCTGCACTGCAAACAAAGTCAAGGGTGAAGTCCGGCTCTCGTAGGAGTCCGGACTGAGCTTACCAGCAATTGATATTGAGAGCGGAGCCCGGCTCCCGTAGGAGTCCGGGCGGAGCTGTGCTGATGTCGTCGGTGGAGCCCGGCTCCCGTAGGAGTCCGGGCGGAGCTGTGCTGATGTCGGCGGTGGAGCCCGGCTCCCGTAGGAGTCCGGGCGGAGCTGTGCTGATGTCGGTTCCGCCGTGGGTTCCGGCTGTGGGTATTTTATACCCAACACATATAGATGATTGGATCCTCATCGTTCTAATCTAGTTTGATAGGATCACCATTCAAGATCAAAAAATCATAGTATCTGTCTGATTAATGCAGTACTCTACGGATCTCTTTAATAGCACCTCTATAACAGGCTTTAGATTTGATTCTCTAATCAAATTTGGTTCTGTATTTCTATTCAAAGATGTTTGATTTTTTACCTCACAAACTTCACCAACTTCGATCTTAGTGGCATCAGTTCTTTCTCTAAAGGCTCTCTTTCAAAGAGATTGCCCCTTGCTGACGAACACCTTTTGTTCTTCAACAAGATAGAAATAATACTCTTTTATTTTCTTTGAGATCCTACAAATAATACTTATCGAACATGGGTCTAATCTTATCTGTCTTTAACCATTTGATATAAACCGGACATCCTCAAAACTTAAGTGTGAGAGTACTGACTTATGTCCTGTCCATATCCCATTTGGAGTTTTATTGACAGACTTGCTTGGAACCTTGTTCAGTATATAGCAAGCAGTTTTTAAGGCATATCTTCAGAAAGAGATTGGTAGAGTGGCAAAGCTCATCATCGATCGAACCATGTCTAACAATATTCGATTCCTCTTTTCGGATATTCTATTATGTTGTGGTATCCCCGAAGGAGTCCATTGAGAGAGAATCTCATTCTCCTATAGATATGTCAGGAATTCACTGATAAGATATTTTCTTCGATCTGATCGAAGAGTTTTAATATTCTTCTCAGTTTATTTTTCTACTTCACTATGAAATCGTTTGAATATTTCAAATGATTCAGACTTATGTTTCATAAGATAGACATACCCATATCTCGATATGTTGTCAGTGAAAGTAATGAAGTAGTTGAATCCACCCTTGACACTTTTGCTTATGGGTCCATATACATCACTATGTACTAGACTCAGAACATCCATGGCTTGCTCACCTTTTTATTTAAAAGATGACTTTGTTATCTTACTAAGAAGACAGGATTCACAAGTTTGTAATGATTTACGATCATCAATGTCAAAATTTTCTCTTTAGTTAACCTATCTATCCTATTCTTGTTCACATAACCTAACCAACAATGCCAAAGATAGGCATCACTGATATTATCTATTTAAAAAATATTTATTAGATGTGTACATTATACTTATAAAGTATGATAAAAGGTATATATCATGTTTCAATTATCCACGCATAATTATAGTATCATTCACAGTAATATCATAAATTATCCTCTATTAAAAAGTTGAAATCAACTTTGGCCAAAAAGCCTATAGAGATGACATTCATCAAAAGAAAAACAATAATGATAATAATCTAACATGACAACCCTAAACTCAAAAATAAGTCGAATAGTTCCTAGAGTTAGAACTAGAATAAAGCCTCCATCTCCAATATTCAGGAATATTCATCGTCTCTAAATTTTTTATTGATCTAAAGTTTCTACAATGAATTGTGAATATTAATTGGACTTTCAGTATCTAATACCCAAGTAGTAGTATCACACATTGAGAATTACAAAGAGTTATTATATAAGTATCTTGTTAGCAATAGATTGCCGCTTCTCTTGTTTGGCCTATTGGGTTTAAGAGAGGATAGATACTGAGGATAATTCCTCTCCTAATGACCCAGCTTCTTGCAAAAGAAGCACTCTATTTTTGACTTCTTGCTCTGACTGGACTTAAGAGCCCTAGCATGATTCTTCTGCACTTTCTTTTTCTTTCTTCTCTTAGAGGAATGGCGACTATAGAAGACCAACCTACCACATTCACTGACTCTTTTTGGAGCTAGTAATCCTTCTCAAGGTTTGTAGTAATCTTAACAAACTATGGTAGTTTACTGTAGGCTTAGTCATTCATAATGACTAAGAAAGGGTATGTAAGACTTGGAAAGTGAGTTGAGGATAGTATCATTGTTTAACCGTTCATGCAATGAAAAGCTAAGTTTACTAAGCCACTCGATCTGCTCGATCATGTACAATACATGATTAGTGGATTGATACCTCCTCTTGCATACGGACATTAAAGATGGCACAAGAGATTTTAAATCTTTCAGCATCCTCAGGGATGCCAAATGACTCATTCAACTTTTGAATCATCTCCTCAGGCTATGCGTCTTCGAACTGATGACTAAGCTCATCATTCATAACAGTCCTCATGATGCAATGCACCATTGTGCAGTCATTGAGCTACTTCTGATAAGTGTTTCTTGCCGCACCACGTGCATTGACCGCAGGCTCCTCAGATGCAGGATTCATAATCACATGTAAGATCCTTTCGTGCTCCAAAACTATCTTTAACTTGTGATACTAGCTATCGAAGTTGGGTCTGATGAGCTTGTCGCTATCCAACAGCGAGCAGAGTGATAAAGTGTTAGCCATTTTTGAAAAAAAAAATATATTAGTATATGGATTATTTAATCCTAAAGACTTTAGACTTTCTCTCACTATTTTATATGAATTGATAGCCTTTATCTCTAATTCAAAGAATCTAATTTTTTAGTGGGTACTAAAATTCACACAGATTGTACACAAATCCGAGGTGGCTTGACCAACCTATGTGCATCTATGGGTAGGTTCTTAATTAATTATTTTTTTAAATAATTTTTAATAATTATTTTACCCCAGGTCTCTCTTCAGCAGGTATGTGGTGCCTCTATTAAAAATTCTGGTTAGGTCCAACCATTAACATGAACACACTCAGTGCATCTAATTGACAAATGATTAGGATCGAGTGTGGCTCGGCCAACCTGACCATCCATCAAAGAGTCATAACTGAGTCATCATATTATGAATGATAATTTCAATAGCTAGATAATCACTAGGCATTTGGTGCTCCAATGATTATCTAGACTATTGGACCCATTATCATCTACATTAATGGGAGGCTATGAATCTGTTATCCCCATAATATTTCATTTTAAGGACTTAATATTTAGAAGATTTAATTAATTGATTTAAAATCAAGAGAAGAGGTTAACTAGCATTTTGATAATCCTTCCACTGACTTTACCAAGTCATCGAAGAGGACTAGAAATAAGCTAGTTCAAGAACACCTGAATCAGTCACACTGATAACCTTAATGGCATGGGTCAACTCGAATCAATCAGTGACCAATCAAAACATAATCTATCAAATTGGCCTAGTAAGTGAGATCGATGGGAGGGTAGCCAATGTTTGTCTTAGACACCATATAGGTCAGATAAGCACGTCCTCAATTAAAAACTACCGGTCGAACTGTCAAACTTACCTTAGACACTAATTGATCGATTAGTTTTGATTTGGTCAGCTAATGGACTCGGACTCGACCACTGAGCCACAATCAGGTTTATTTGGTATGGTCAAAATATGGACTTGATCAAGCTACAACTATTGAGATTGATTTGAAAAAATCTTGACCTAATTTAATTCAACTCTTGATTAGATTTAATCTATTTTCTATTTAGTCCATATTTGTTTCTAACTTTAGGTCTAACCAGTTAGATAACTTGATTCAAGCTAACCCATAGCCCCATTGGTTTAGAGGTGTCTTAAGATCTTCAATTCTTAAATCTGGATCTTTTAATTTTTATATCTTAATTCTCAATTAAGAATATGAAATTCTACATTTAAACTATTTTAATTTGTAAAACTATTTTACAAAAATTTTCATACAAAATGTTACATTATATGTCATTAATTTCAGATTATGAAACTAATTTTTAGATTTAAATATTTTACATAAATCAATAAAAAAATTATAAATCTTTTAGATCTAATCTAAATTAATTTATGATTAGAATAATTTTAAGATTTTCTTTCATTGTTCTTCTTTATGAGATATAATCACAGTAGCACCCTTACATGTCATAAGAGAACCCATCGATTGGGTAAGAGAAAAACTTTAATCCCTACTTTCTCTTATGACTGGATGGTTATGGTGATCAACTCAATCCGAGTACATGCTACTAAGAAAATCTACACTATATATCTCATATGCAAAATATGTATAGAAAAGAATAATTGTAGATTCTTATCTAATCTAATTAGATCATAATACTATAACATAAAATTTTTAGATCTGAACTTTAATCACACCATCACATGAATCATTAATTTTATATCTGAAAAAACTAAAAAAATTATTCAAAATTATGTATAATTGCATAAAAATTTTTGATTTGAGATATGATCAAACATATGCAGATATGTTGCTCAAAACAAATCTAAAACACTATTAAATAGATTCAAATCTAAACTTGATTCAAACATCAATTCTATAATTGAAATACATCTATAAAAATCTATTAAAAATAGATTTAAATCTATGTATAATCAGGTTGCAAATCAGAACAAAAGTCTGCATAGAAATTTCTACTAAAATAGATTTTTAACAGACTATTTTTAGGGACTGATTTTGATATGATAATCTGGTCAAAACCAAATCAAAAAAATACAAAAAACATCAAATAAAAATTAGATTTAATCACATCAAAATTTTTGGTTCAAATCAGATCAGAAAAAATAGAAAAAAAAAAGAAAATTGATTATGGAATCACAACATAGAATCTGACTCTGATACCAGTTGAAGGAAACATGCAATCCGCATCGCATGGCCAGGGGGGAAAGGAGAACAGATTTTAAATAAAAATTTTCATAACTTTTATCAAACATACCTTGATGCACAGTGAAAAGGTGATTAAGGTTGTAGAAGTTTCTAAAATTGATTGCTTCACGAGATCTGAATATCTAGACCCTCTACTTCACTCACATGCCAAGTGACGTAAGAGAGAGAGAGATGAAGACTTTTTCAAAAAGGAGGGATGAAGAGGACTTTGAGATCTAATCTCAATGCTTGGAAGGAGTCCACACACCACCACACCAAGGAGAAGGGATGCCCAAGGGAGAACATGCCCAAGCGCATGCCAAGCGATGTAAGAGAGAGGGATGAAGACTTCTTCAAAAGGGAGGGATGAAGTGGGCTTTGAGATCTAATCTCGATGCTTGGAAGGAGTCCACACGCCACGACACCAAGGGAGAGGAGACACCCAAGGGAGAACATGCCCAAGGAAGGGGACACCCAAGGGGAGGAACATGCCTTGATGATTGCTTGATTGATTTTTTTTTCCTCCATGTCCCTCCTTAAATAGACAAGAAACTCTAGATCCAATCAAATATCTTCATGGATTAAGAATAGGACTCTCCAAGTTTGAATCAAATCCAAACTACCTAATCCATGAGGATTCTTAAAGAAAATAGGAGAGGTGCCAACTTGTGCCTCTCTCCCTATGCCGCACGCTTAAGGGGAGGGGCACAATTTCTAGTGCCCCCTCCACATCTTGATCAGTCAAATACATGAGAGAATATTAGAAAATATGATTTAGTCCACCAAATCTAATTTGATTCAGATTTGGATTTAATTCAAATACAATTCGAATCCATTTTGAACTAAATTCAAAAAGACTATTAATCTTAATTTAATTAGGATTTAGGTCTAAGTCTAACTTGGATAATTAATGCAATTTAATTTTAATAAAATCAAGCCCAATTAAATCAGATCTAATCTAAAATAATTAAGATTTGAATCCAATCTCTCATAATTCTTTGAATCATAGATTTGATCAAATTCATCTTCAAAATCAAACCTACACCTCATGTGCAGTGCTAGCTAGATATAGTTAGTGTTTAATTTCATATGACATATAACTTAATTCTTAATTAAGTAAATCTATATGTTCAATCAAGTCTCATACTTTCAAATTGAATAAATAAATATAAGATCAATTTTTTTCTATGTTGTTTGACTTTATGCGTGACTCTATAAGTTCGAATACTAAGTCAGTAGTCTAAAAACTATTGGTGCAGAATTTCGCCGACGCCGGAGAAGCTGGAGTCGAGGAGATCGCATCCACCGTCGGGACCTGCAAGGAAAGTCTAAACCGGAGTTGGGGGTGCTCAGGCAAGATCCTCCGATGCTTAAGTTAGTACTCTGCCTCAACAGAAATGGAATACTCGAATGAAATTTTAGCAGAGTTTTGAGATAGAGTTTTGAACTTAGAGAAGAATGTATCTGGGGGTCTCTTTTATAGATGGGAGAGCATAACTGATTGATAGTGACATCCGTAACTACCTGGTAGTGGGCCGTTCGGGGTCACACGGAGTTTGTTACAGAGAGTAGTGGTGTCTGTGGGCCGTTCAGAGCCACATGAAGTTTGTTATGGAGAGTGGAGTGGTATCCGTTGTCGTGACTTGCCAGAGAGTGGTGGGGCCACGTGGAATCTATTACAGAGAGTGGAGTGGTGTCCGTTGTCGTGACTTATCGGAGAGTTCAGACCAGACGACTGAAGCTCGGCTGGGACGTCTAATGGAGTGGACTGGCTCTCGGTCTCAGCAGTCTAAGAGAGGCTTGGATGTTTTCGAGGTTACTGATGCGTCCACTATCGTCGGGTGCCTTGGACACTGATGCTACAAGCAGAAGTCATCTGCTGTAGAAGCTTGGACGGAAACTTTCTGTTGGAGAAGTCCGACAGGAGTCCGATTGCTAAAGAAGTCCGTCTGAAATTTGTCTAATGTAGAAGCTCATCTGAGTACTATCTGTCGGAAAGGTCCGATTTCATGAGGAATCTGGCAGAGGGTCGACCGACAGTGGAGTTCGGATGGCATTGTGGAGGTTCGTCTGTTGGAGGAGTCTTGAAAATACTGAGGAAGGTCGAACATTGGAGGAGTCTGAGATTCAATTCTGTTGTAGAAGTTCGGACGGAGACTTTCTATTGGAGAAATCCGGTAGGAGTCCGGCTCTTGTAGGAGTCTGAAAGGAGGCCGCTTATTGTAGAAGCTCGGACAAAGATCGGTTGCCGTGGAAGCTTGAATGAAGACTTCTTATTATAGAAGCTCGGATGAAGTCCACTTGCAATAGAAGTTCAGAGTAGAGATCCAACTAGTGGAGCCCGTCCGTTGTAGAAATTCATCTGGAATCCATCCGCTGTAGAAGTTTGGCTAGGATCTGGCTCTTGTAGGAGCTCAGATGAAATCCAAAAGGTGATCGACCACCGTAGAAACTTGAATGGAGTCTGGTTACTGTAGAAGTCCTGCTGTTGGAGAAGCTTGGACATTGACGAAGTCTGAAAGAAGTTCAGAGTAAAGTCATTCGTGGCCAGAAGAAGTCTGGAAGAGATTCGGAGAATAGTCGATCACTGTAGAAAATTGGCTGATAGTGAAGCTCAGAAAGCATTTGGAGCAGCCCGGTAGATGAATGGAGAAGCTCATTATTGGAGAAGTCCGGATGGTATTATGGAAGCTCGAACGGTCGGGGGAGTTCAGAAAGATGCCACACAAGGTCGGAAGTCGGAAGAGCCCTGGAAGGGTCGGCCTTTTATGAACTTTGGCTGGGGTTATTTTATACCCAACACTAGTCTCCCTACTTTCGAGTTCGGATTCCGAATGAAGAAAGTACAAAAAAAATTTTACAGCCGAAGTTGCCTCCCTCGATTTTCGTACTCGGTTGGTTCCAGATATTTTGGCGTTTGGCGCACTGGTGCTGGAGCCTTTTCAAATCGAGACGATCCAAAAAGATTTTTTCGAAATTTTTGCTGGAGCGTTGCTCTAGGTACGGTACAATAATGCTTCTGTCAGTTGTCAGCTGCCTTTAGCCGCCTGCCACGATGAGTGGGCCATGCGGCGTTTATAGATCAGCCAGAGGAAATCTGCGATCATTATTGCACCGGATCCCATCACCTATTTAAACCCGCCTCCCTCCTTCAGGGGTCTCACTTTGCTTGAGAGTTTCTTCGGTCCCTCCTTCTTCTTGAGAGTTCCGTCCTTCCCCAGCATCATTCTCGGCCTTAAGCGTTCTTCGAGTCATCCCCATCTATGCGTCTCTGCATCCTTCGGACCAGCCTAGGTTAGTTTCAGAACTCCCCTCCTTTTTTTTTTCTTGCTACCTTCTTCTGCTTTTTCTCCTTTACATTCTGCCTGTTCGATTTTCCATGAGCATCCCATTTCTTATTTTTTCTAATTTTTGAGATTTTTAGAATTTTCACTTGATTCAAAATGTCCTCCAACACTTCCTCCTCTAGCAGTTCTAGGAGTTCGTCCGTTCCAGCCTCCCAAAATCTTAGTTCTGTAGATGAACCTCGTTCGATCTTTATACCAGACACCATTCCCAGCTCTCTGACTCTGGAGGAACTCTCACTGATTAGGATTCAGTACGGGATTCTTTCGGAGTACGAACTGGAGCTTCCCGGGCCGACTGGCCGGGCTAGCGCCCTTCCCCCCGGCTGCTTCTGTTTATACCAAGAAGCTTTCCGCGTCGAGCTTCAACTTTCACTTCCACCTTTTGTTATTGCTCTTTTTTGCTTCTTAAATATTTCTTTAGTTTCTGTAGCGTCAAACTCCTTTAGATTTTTGATAGGATTTCTTTCCCTCTGTAGTTTAGCTAAAGTTTGGCCAACCCTTTCTTTGTTTAGAAATTTCTATACCTTCAAACGTCATCCCTCGACAAAGGACTGGTGGTACTTCTCCCCCTCAGTTTGGTAGAAAGGGGTTGCTGAAAGGTGCCCCCTCTTCTATCCACAACTAGAAGGAGAGGTACTTTTACGTCTGATGCCCGACCTTGGAGCTGGGGTTGCCCCCCTGGGGCTCCCTGAGGGATTTCGTCCGTAGGGCTTCTAGCCTGGGACAGGATGACTTTGAAGCCTCCAATAAACTCGAGGCTTATCCAGCTTCTCTTCTCTCCAACCTCCTGAAGGAACAACTCTTGTTTAACGTCGGCCTAAGCCCTCTCAACCCTACCGATATTTTTATTTTTATTTTTTTATTTTTTTATTTTTTGCTTCTCCTTTCTTCTTGTTCTTTTGTTAAGCTATGTCAATCCTCATTCACTACAGATATAGATGCTGATGCAGCTTGAATACTAGCCCAGGGTCTCAAGACCCACAAAAGGTAAGGCACAGCATCCTCAGGGACGATGAAGAGGGCAAGGGCAGAAGAGACCAGCTCGGTCGCACCTGCCCAGGCGGCCATTGTCGTTGACACTCCCTCCGACGTCGAGCTCGCAGTCTCCCGAGCCTCTTCAAGGAGCCCTCCGATCGAGGTTCCCACTCCAGAGGCTCGGCCCGAGGAGGCACCGGGGGCCGAACGGAGAAGGAGAAAGAAGACATTGGCCCACAAGAGCCGCAGCAGCAGGGCTGCCATCGAGGGGGCCGATGGCTCCGAAGAAGATCCAGAGAAAAATTCCTTCAACAATAGGGATCTAATAAAGAGATTGGTTGACAGGTGCATCCTGCCCGAGGTCATCCACAGGATTGTTCATGTCGATCCTGAGCAGTGGGTCTGGGACTCTCTGGGGTCCTTTCTCGAGGTAGGTCAATTTACTCCTTTCTTCTTCTCGCCTCTTTACTTAGCTTATTCCTCAGCTTTTATATTGACTCTCTGGCCACTCTTGCAGATTGGACACCAGCTCATCGCCAACATCGAGGTGATGAATAATGCTAGGAAGGAGGCCACCCAGGTGAAGGAAGGTTGCCTGGTTGAGGCCGCCCACCTCAAGGAGAAGATCGTCGAAGTCACGAGTCTCCAAGAGGCACTACAGAAGGAGGGGCAAACCTCGGCAGACTTGAGGGCCACCTTGGAGGAGGAAAGAAAGAAAGCAGAGGCCGAGGTCTCTGAGTTGAAGGCACAGATCCCTACCCTGGTCTCGAAGGCAATGGTCTGGGCAGTGGAGGAGTTC
This sequence comes from Elaeis guineensis, assembly GCF_000442705.2. Lineage (NCBI taxonomy): Eukaryota > Viridiplantae > Streptophyta > Magnoliopsida > Arecales > Arecaceae > Elaeis > Elaeis guineensis. The sequence continues at coordinate 36,159,059 of NC_026004.2, read as the reverse complement.
AAAACCTCCTCCGAGATAAGGGATCTGAAGGTCGAGTTCAGCCAGGCTGCCTTCATCAAAGGCTTCGAGCTCTGCCAAGAGAAGGTGGTCGGAAAGTTTCCTGAGCTGGACCTCGGCTTTCTGGATGAGGCATCCGATGATAAAGCTGGGCTTTCTGAAGCTGCTGTCGGTCTTCCTCCAGTTAGAACTTCTTCGACTATCGTGGCTACTGCGGTCGACCTTCCGAGGGCGTCGAGCTCCCCCACTTTTTTCTAAAGGTCCGAAACCTCTAATTTTGTTTTTTTTTGTCATTATTTTTTGGCCTTCAAAGGCTTTGTAATGCACACTTTACTAATGAAATGAAAAGAAATTTTCTCATTATCTTGTCTATTCTTGCTTTGAGTTGTTGTTTACCGAGCTTCTTTTGTCTTTTGTCTTGTTCAATGTCGACGTTGTTTGAAGGTTCCTAGTCATCACTATGTTGATTTGCCCTTTTTGTTCATGATCGAAGGTCTTTTCGAGGCCACTCGAGTTTGATGCTTCCTCCCGATGCTCGAGCTTGGGGGTCCGAACTTCTCGTTACCTTGAGGAAGTCAATTTTCTCCTATCAGTGTTGGATTTCCTCTTAGAGACTGAGAGTTTTTGACAAGAGTCTCCTTCCTCGTTGAGATGAGGTTTCTTGTATCTTTGATGTAGTTTATTTTTCCATTATCACTGGCGTAGCTCGTCGCTTTCCCTTTTTCTCTCCCTCTTCTTTTTTTTGTTTGAGTGAGGGTTTCCCCTCTACTCTTAACGGAGTTGTAGGGGTGTAGAGGAGCTATTGAGGAGGCTTTCTCCCTCATCCGGTCTTGAATGATCAGGTCTTCGTTTGTGTCAAGATGAGGTTCTCCTCCTGTTTCTGACACAGTCAATTTCAGCTCATGTTAGGATGAGGTTTTCCTCCTGTTCCTAATAGGACTGTGGGGGCACGTAAGGACCGTTGCAAGGGCCTCTCCCCCCATCCGATCTCTAAATAATCGGACCTTCGACCTTGCTCATGTTAGGATGAGATTCTCCTCCTGTTTCTAACATGGCTGTGGGGGCACATAAGGACCATTGCAAGGGCCTCTACCCCCATCCAGACTCTAAATAATCGAGCCTTCGACTTTACTCATGTTAGGATGAGGTTCTTCTCCGTTTCTAACATGGCTATGGGGGCGCATAAGGGCCGTTGCAACGGCCTCTCCCCCCATCTGGTCTTTAAATAATCGGGCCTTCGACTTTGCTCATGTTAGGATGAGGTTCTCCTCCTATTCCAAACATGACTGTGGGGGTGCATAAGGGCCGTTGCAAGGGCCTCTCCCCCCATCCGGTCTCTAAATAATCGAGCCTTCGTTCATGTCAAGATGAGATTTTTCTCTTATTTCTGACATGTTTAATTTTGATTGTCTGAAGGAGCTACTCCTTGTCGTTATAAGCTCGTACCGAAAGAAAAGATATGTGAATATGAAAGAAACTTTTATTTAAGGCAAAGTTATCGGTAATACATTCGTAGATTTTTCAAATTCTATAGTCGCAGAAGGTCTGCTCCCTGTCGGGGTCCTCCAGAGATGGTGTTGATGATCTCGATTGGAGACCGATGTTCAGGCTGTTCCTCCCTCCTTGGCGGCTCGGATTGTAGTAGGGCCCTCGGTCGATTTTTTCTACCTTCAGGCCGACGTCGAATGAATATGTTGAGCCGACCTCGTCTGATGAGCTCTTCGATCTCATCTCAGAGCTGAATATACTCCTCCATGTCGTGGCCGTGGTCATGATGATAGAGGCAGAACTTGTTAGGGTTGTACTTTTCGGGGTGTGTGCGCATCATTTTCGACCTTGGCAGCTGCTCTCTGACCTCCATCAGCACTTGAGCTTTTGGAGAATTGAGGGAGGTGTAGCTATGGAATCTTCCTGGGGTAGAGAACCGTCGAACCCTACGGTCCGAGCTCCTCTACCTATGAGCTCGGGGGGAGTTCGGACATGCTTATGTCCGGAGAGAGTTCGAGAATATGGTTGCACTTCACTCGACACATTTTCAGTTGTGGACTTGTTGGAGTCACCTGCCTGCCACTCCTTCGCGGCCTCCTTGTCTTTCATTTTGAAGGCTTCCTCTGCTCGGGCATATCCTTCAGCCCGAGCCAGCAAATCAGTGAAGTCCCTGGGATGCTTCTTTTTCAAAGAGAATAGAAAATCGTTCTTTTGAAGACCGCTCTTCAGGGTAGCCATTGCAACTGATTGGTCCAAGTTCCGGACCTCCAATGCGGCGGTGTTAAAATGGTTGAAGTAAGTTCGGATGGATTCTCCCTTCTTTTGTTTGATGTTGATGAGGGACTCTGAACCTCTTCGGGGATGCTGGTTGCTGAAGAAATGAGCAACGAACTGGTGGCTCATCTAATCAAAGGAGAAGATAGTACCCGACTTCAGTGTCGAGTACCAATTTCTTACTGCTCCCTTTAAGGTGGATGGGAAAGCTCAGCACAGGATGGCATTTGGCGTGCCATGGAGCAGCATCATTGTCCGGAAGGCCTTCAGGTGGTCAACCAGATCCGAGGTCCCGTCGTAGCTCTCAAATTGGAGGAGCTTGAAGTTTGGTGGGATTGGTTCCTGCATAATCATTTGAGAGAAAGGAGGGTCAGTACAGATGTCCTCATCGTAAGCAGTGGGAGCATGATGGAGCTCTTCAATCCGCTGGTTCATCTCCTGGAATCTTTGATCCAGGAGGTCCTCTCGACTGCGAGTCTCGAGGGTCTTCTGGTAGAACGGAGGTAGGGACCCTTCGGGGGTGGAATCATGATTGGATGGAGGGCTCTCTGCCTTCTGCTTCCCCTTTCCGAGAAAAATAGGGCAACTAGCCCAAGTGGCCCGCTCGATCATGGGATTTTGAAACTACGACGATGCTCTTTCCAGCCACACAAATACCTGCAGCTGTTGCTGCTGCTGCTGCTGCATGGCCTGCACTGCTTCGGTGAGGCCTCTGACCTACTGAACCAGCAGGTCAAACTGCTCCATGTCGATTGCCGTTGCCAGAGGAGGAGGGGCCTAGAAAATTGGAGACGAGGTCAGAGCTTGTGGACCTCACTGAGATCTGGCCACAGAGGCCGTAGATCGCCTGGTGGATGCCTTTCAGGGAGGCATCAGGTGAGGATCTGGCAGGAGAAGAAGAAGAAAATATCGAAGAAGATGACCGAAGACAGTCCCATTGAGTACTCCTTTAAGAATAAGGATCCTGCAAAGACACAGCCCCCCTTCCTCTAGCATCAATTCTGTTAGTACAAAATTCTGCCGACGTCGGAGAAGCTGGAGTCGAGGAGATCGCGTCCGTCGTCGAGACCTGCAAGGAAAGTCTAAACCAGAGTTGGGGGTGCTCTGGCAAAACCTTCCGATGCTCAAGTCAGTACTCTGCCTCAGCAGAAATGAAGCACTCGAATGAGATTTTAGTAGAGTTTCCAGATAGAGTTTTGAGCTTAGAGAAGAACATATCTGGGGGTCTCTTTTATAGATGGGAGAGCATAATTGATTGATAGCGACATCCGTAACTGCCTGGTAGTGGACCGTTCGGGGCCACACGGAGTTTGTTACGGAGAGTAGTGGTGTCAGTGGGCCGTTCAGAGTCACGTGGAGTTTGTTATGGAGAGTGGAGTGGTGTCCATTATCGTGACTTGCCAGAGAGTGGTGGGGCCACATGGAATCTGCTACAGAGAGTAGAGTGATGTCCGTTATCGCGACTTGCTGAAGAGTTCGGGTCGGACGGCTGAAGCTCAGTTGGGATGTCTAATGGAGCGGACTGGCTCTTGGTCTCAGCAATCTAAGTGAGGCTCGAATGTTTTCGAGGTTTTTGATGAGTCCACTGTTGTCGGGTGCCTTGGGCGCTAATGCTGCAGGCGGAAGTCATCTGCTGTAGAAGCTCGGATGGGGACTTTCTATTGGAGAAGTTCGACAGGAGTCTGATTGCTAGGAAAGTTCATCTAAAATTTGCCTGATATAGAAGCTCGTCTGAGGACTGTCCATCAGAGAGGTCCGATTTCATGAGGAATCCGACAGAGGCTCGACCGACAGTGGAGTTTGGATGGCATTGTAGAGGTTCATCCGTTGGAGGAGTCTTGAGGATAATGGGGAAGGTCAAACATTGGAGGAGTCCGAGATTCAATTCTGTTGTAGAAGTTCGGACGGAGACTTTCTGTTGGAGAAGTCCGACAGGAGTTCGGCTCTTGTAGGAGTCTGAAAGGAGGCTGCTTATTGTAGAAGCTCGGATGAAGATCGGTTGCCGTGGAAGCTCGAACGAAGACTTCTTATCATAGAAGCTCGGATGAAGTCCGCTTGCAATAGAAGTTCGGAGTAGAGATCCGACTGATGGAGCCCATCCATTGTAGAAATTCATCTAGAATCCATCCGCTGTAGAAGTTCGATCGGGATCCGACTCTTATAGGAGCTCGGATGAAATTTGGAAGGTGGTCGACCGTCATAGAAACTTGGATGGCGTCTAGTTACTGTAGAAGTCCTGCTGTTGGAGAAGCTTGAACATTGACGAAGTTTGAAAGAAGTTCGGAGTAAAGTCATTCGTGGTCAGAAGAAGTCTGGAAGAGATTCGGAGAATTATCGATCACTGTAGAAAATTGGCTGATAGTGAAGCTCAGAAAGTGTTTGGAGCAACCCGATAAATGAATGGAGGAGCTCATTATCGGAGAAGTCTGGATGGTATTATGGAAGCTCGGACGGTCAGGGAAGTTCAGAAAGATGCCACACAAGGTCGGAAGCCGGAAGAGCCCTGGAAGGGTTGGCCTTTTACGAACTTCAATTGGAGTTATTTTATACCCAACAAGAACTATTTCTATACTAATCAAAATGACGATCTAGTAATGATACTCGATATCCAGATAGGTTGAATAATTCTAAAGCAACATTCAAGAATCTAGGCATATGGTTACCACATAATTCATCCCTTTGATCCTATTACTCAGGATGATCTAGGGTTAAATTGTCAACCCTGGATGAGTCATCTATATTGTATTTCAATTTTTTTCAAATCCTATAATAGATCACAAGGATTCCTCTGATCAAGATTTTTTGAATTGAAATATAGCGATGCATTGACTCCTATAATTTGAAGGGGTTAATCTCATCTTCACTCACATACTGATTTCATAAGTATTTGCTGACCCAGTAGCCTTTTGTCACTATATTAAAAATACATGTAGTTCAACATCAAAGCACAATAGATTGCTTGTAAGTCACCATGGTGATCTTAAGCAGAAAGGATACTTATTCCTATATCCTTCGTGAGCTGTCCTTGATAGCAGAGTACTCCGTAGGTGAGTCACTATTCGATGATGATATACTCCTATATCTCACCTGTATGCTATACCAATATCTCCATACTCTTTGGTTAAGAGGACAACCAATCCATATGGTACACAATGATCTATATTCGATAAACGTTATTGTCCTTATTAATAACATATCATTTGATCGTGGATAAATTTAAGAACTATTCGATAAATCTTATTTTATCGATTATATTATAGTTCTAAGGACTTCATTATAATACAAGAATTCAAAGGAAGATACACACTTATGATGAACTTGCCAAAAATAACTTTTATTCATTAGTACTTCATATATAAATTACAAAGAGCATAATGTCTACAGATAGATAATTGACTTTAGGATACATTTTCCAACACTCTAGATATTCTTTTATTGAATTGATTAGATTTTCATATGCTGATTTTATTGTTTGTAAATTGATAGAAAAAATACAAATAAAACTTATCAATTTCTGTAAGTTAACTTAATCTCCTAGTTTAGCCAGAAATAAAATTTAATAGGATTATTAATTATAAAAGCTGAGTATATTGCAGTTGAAAATTATACTCAAATCTTATGGATTAAGCAATAATTGAAAGATTATGGCATTAAATTAAATAAAATCTTCATAAAATATGATGACACAAGTATAATAAATCTAACTAAAAATCTCATTCAGCACTCAAGAACTAAATAAATTAAGATAAGACATCGCTTCATAAGAGATCATAACTCAACATGGTGATGTAATACTGGATTTTATGAGTACCGATAGACAATTAGCAGATATCTTTACCAAACTTTGAGAAAAAAATTAGCATCATTAGAAAAGAGTGAGAAGTGTGTGATCCCTTCAATTAAGGAATTCCTAGCCCCTTTCTCTCTCCTTGAAACTCTTTGATTTATGCATTCTTTGAATCTTATTGAATTGATGCCAAATTGAATTTTCCTTGTTTATACTTCTTTGAGTCATCTCTTGCTTTAAGTATTGATTTTTCTTTTGAAAGGGTCAATATTTTTAGTTTGAGACTGAGCTTGAGTCAATTTATACTTAGGCTCAAGTCGACTCCAACTCAAGTTGACATGAGCAAAATTCATGAGTCGACTCCTAGTCGGGACCATCCATTTAAAGCCTAGCTATCCCTTCCTAAACCTTTCTATCCATTCACTATTTGCCCTAGGTCCCTTTCCACCATATTGCCAAACAACTTTGGGCCCTCCGATTCTTTTGTCATTTTCCTTTGATTTCTCTAAAATTTAAGTACGTATGGGTCCAAGCAGGTAATTGGCATACCGATTAAAGCAATCCCATGTCCAAGACCAAGCCGAATGGAGGACAAAAGTTCGGAATGATGTGCCTATGCATGTTAGCCCATTCCCACCCCTCCTCCACCTCGATCTCCTCTGTCCATAGTGCATTTTTTTGCACGTGTGGTGACCACCAGCCATAAGATTGATTTTGGGTTCTTTAAAAGGGAATGTTTCATGATTGGGCTATAGATTAAGGAGTGAAGATGGGAGTTTTTGTGTTCCCTTGATCTACTGACCTATCCTAGCCTAGTTCATGACTTCTATGGCAATCTTTATCAAGGATCCAAAGGTATTAAGTCTTCAGTGAAGGGCATGTGCATTATCTTGATTGAGCAGTGACTTACATGGATTCTCCAATTACTGAGGGAGGGTGCTGACCGAGTGGACCATCAGACTAGGTAGCTCTAGAGTCATCCTAAAGAGGAAGTAGATTGATGTTCTAGAAAAAATTTTGGTGAACCAGCTATCCATTGAGGTGAGGCTTCTCCACCACATCATTAGGCGGATCCTTTCTAAAGACCAGTAGGATCGACATTGTTTCGAAGAGAACATGGTTGTGAAATTCCACATGATTTAGGGCATCTCCATAAATCTTTCGGCCCTCATGTTCTAGCAGATGTGGGAGGCAGCCAGCAAAAGACATATCTTCCATATGGTATGGCACTTACTTTGGTCTTTAAAGAGTTTTGTGTGGCCCTTGAGGAGAAAACCACTTGAGTTTCGATGCATTTAGATAAGTACAACAAACAATCCATTCATCCTATAGGATACCATAAGCTGAATGGTAGATGGATTCGAAGGAACTCAAGATAAAAGATACCGAGAGATCGAGACTAGGTTGGGCCTAGGTCACTATAGCTTGATTCAAAGCCGGAGTCTCCACAACCAGTAGTGGAGGCATAGACACCTTTTGCAGTAGCACCACCAACCCCTACACCCCCAATAACACCATCGAAGCACCTCAGTCAACTCAACCCTTCACTATGCGATTGGATGATGATTAGATGGGAAGGATTGCTGAGCTTGTTTTGGATGGACTAAGGTCAGATAGAGAGCATCCAATGGCACCCCTGACAGATCTGACTCAAAATACATCTTTAGGACTGAGTGAAATGGCAAGCTTAACTGAGAGGGTTGCAGCTCTAGAGCAATGAGCCAGACCAAAGGATCATAGAGGCACATCAAGATTGGTTTTGGGGGCTGCTCAACATAGGGGAGAATAGAAATTGGAGTAGCTCAGATCTAGTCTGAGCTTAGGGATCTAAGAGCTTCATAGAGATTAGAAATTTTCTTCTTTTTGACCTTGATGGGCCGTTTGGTAGCGCAACTAGAGAGTATCATGCCAGGAGTCATCGCAGCAACTACCATTAGAGATTGTGCTTGATAAAGCTCACTAACTAGATCTTCTTTGTAGCAAAGCCAGCCAACCCACCATGCTCAGTCTTTCCAGACCTCTCAACCACCCCAGCCCACTCCTAAACCATCATTTAGGATGTACACTAGCTTTAATATAGATTTTCTTATGCATGCACTTGGACCCTTTAGTAGCATTTATTGAAAATTGTGTTCTAAAGTCAATCATTTGACGATTGTGCTAATTATAAATGTATATGAACTGATCATTAATCAAAGTTATTTAGCTGATTCATCATAAGATTATATCTTCTTAATGAACTTCTATATTGTGATGAAGTCTTTAGGACTAATTTAATCGATAAAAGAAGATTTATCACTTAGTTCTTAAATTTGTTCACGACCAAATGATATGCTATTACTAGGATGATAGCAATTATCAAGTATAGGTCATTGTGTGCTATATGCATTGATTGTCCTCATAACCAAGTGGTATGGAGATACTGGTATGGCATGTAAGTGAGATATAGGAGTACATCTCATTGAATGTGACCAACTACGGAGCACTTTATTGTGAAGAGTAACTCGCAAAGGGTATGGGTATAAGTATCCCTCCGATTTGAGATCACCATGATGACTTATATGCAACTCACTATGCTTTGGTGTCAGACTACCTAAATTTTTAATTCAGTGACTGAAAGATTTCTAGGTACAATCAAGTACTTGCGAACTTGATGTATAAGTCAAGATGGGATTGATCCTTCTAGATTCAGGAGTTAATGCATCACTATATTTCAATTTAGTAAAATCTGGACCCCAATAATTTTTGTGATGGATTTGAAAGATTGAAATATAATGTGATTGACTCATTCAGTGTTGACAGTTAAATCTTAGATCATCCTGAGCATTTAAGGTCAAAGAGATAAATTATACAGTAACCATACACCAGTAGGTTCTTAAATGTTGCTTTGCAATCATTCGACCTATCCGGATGTCGAGTCTTAATGCTAGATGGTTACATTAATTAGTTTAAAAATTTATTCTTATGTCACTAGCTTAGGTTCAAATCTATGAGGTCACATTCAAAAAAAATTTTTGACTGATCAGTGGCTGATCAACGATTGAGAATCGTTCAAAGATGTAATCATGAATTTGATTGATAGTCAACCTTATGAAAAAGTTGCAAAGAATTAATTCGTTAAGAGTAAGTGAATTATTGAAGAATTAATTAGTAATTAGATTGCTGATTAGCTCAATTTAATTAAGCAATGAGGTTTGGATCAAATCTAATTGAATTGGATTTGATTAGGTTCGATCCGATTAGATTATGAGATGACCTAATCACTAAAGGAGATTAGTTCCTAATTTGATCAGGACTTAGGTTCAATTAATTTTTGATTTGATTAAGATTTAATTGAGATAGTTTCGTGTCTAATTAGATTAAGTTCATAAATTTATTTGGATCAAATCAAATTGGATTTGGTTTGGGTCCAAAATTGAAAACTACATAGAGTCCAAACTAGGTTGGACTTCTCCCTTGCGCCAACTAACCTCTCCATGCCTTAAAGCATCACACAAAAATGTTTTTCTATGAATGTTTCTCACACCAAAGTGGTTGTCACCCATCTATTCCACATCCATACATGGGATATAATCTGGTTGTTAAGGGAAGTTTAAATAAGATTTGAACTTGTACCTTATTTGGATGAGGTTTGACCTCATCCAAACTCTTTGGACGCCGCCAATATTTCTCTCATGCAAATCAGATTTGTATGATGTGTTTTCCATGCAAAAGAAAAGGATGTCACCCCTTCTTAATGCCTGAGTGAATAAAGATAAGATCTGGTTGAATTCAAATTGCATTTGAATTCAAACATGATCCTTATCTTGGTTAAAGTTCAAATTTGATTTAAACTAATCTACTCCCCACTGCCTCTGTTGAGAAGGATTTATTTTGTGCAACAAAAAAAATGGGCATGCATTGAGAAACCTTAGGAAGGTTTTTGTCATGGAAAATTAATGAAAGAAAATAAGAGGGTGCATGAGATATGGGTAGTGGACCTTCTTTGCATAAAAACCCTAGGTTTTGGGTCTAGGGTTTGGAAAGAGAGAAAAGAGAGAAAACCAATTTTCCTCTATCAATTTCTTCCACCATCTTATCTCCTCTTAAATCTTCTTCTCATCTTCTAAAAATATTCGAGAATCAGAAAGAAGGATCAAGATCAGCCAGCAAGATGGTCTTCGCATGAGCTAGCGCTCCCAAAGAGGCTGATCAGATCGGAGCTTCGAGTTGATGTCCTATAAAGGTCGGACATCCTGAACAGCCATGAGCAACCAAGAAGACCCTTTACCATAGTTTATCAGTAGTGATGATCATTGACCTATGCTCAGGTATGGAGTTATGGACTCTATAGGATAGTAGATTTGATCCACTATCAAATAGATGTGATCTATTGCTTACATCCATGCATGCTATTTTATTTTCAGATTTTATATGTCATGTATCATATGATAGATCCTAGAGTAGATTGATTTAATGATTATATCATATATATGTTAGATTAATATGATTAATCTAGTTGCATTTTGCTGTGATTTATTTAAAAAAATTTTGAAATATATGCATGAAATCGCCTACGATTTCTTTCACTGGTATTAGAGCCTAGGTTTGTTATGACATGACATATGCACATATTAGATCTAAAATTTAATTTTATTTAGATCTGATATTTAATTATTAATTGATTGTATAAACTGAAATAAGATTATCCTGCTGTAAGATTGACCCCTTATAATAAAAAGATTATCCTAGTTTGTGCTGATCTTTAATAAAATCTAATTTTACTTGATGCATGTGATATTTTTGATCTGATTTAGATATGATTTAATGTTACGATCATATCTGATATAATTTATATTAGATTTAGATTTTTGTATATATGATATGTGATTAGATTAGATGATCTGATTAGCAAATACTCAGATTGGGTTAGTCACTAGGCCTATCCGATCGTAAGAGCAAGTAGAGTTTAAAGATCCTCTTTTTTCATTTGATGGGATACTCTTATAGTGTGTAAAGGTGCCATATGATTATATCCCATGAAGAAGAATGTGAAAAAAAAAATTTACTTTTCTACAAAATCCTAGATTTGAAACTTCTAGGATTGTTGTATGTGATACAAGTTGTACAAAAGGTAGTGACGTCTAATCTTAATGATTAAAATTATTTTAATCATAAAAAATAAAATCTAAAATCATAAATAAGTTTAGATTATATCTAAAATTAATTTGTGATTAATTTTATTTCTGTTTATGCAAAATTATTTAGATCTAAAAATTATGCAAAAATATTACTATTTCTGCCTGCAGAATCGACTCAATTTTGATTTGAGTCGACTCAGTACCTTGGTTGGTCGACTCAAATCCCAAAGCCTTGTCTTAAATCCCAAAGTCTTGTCCTAAAACTAAGATAGGTTATAAGAAAGAAAGGAGAGCAACGGAGATCAAATTAGAAACTCTTTCTGAATCATCGGATACCCAGTGCCCCGACCAATTTATAGCCACTAGAGGGATGCCAAAAGAGAGGGATGTGCCTCATCTAAGAGGCCTATCTGATCTGATTATCAGAGATAAGAGTTTCTTCAAATAGAAGGACTCTTATCAATGATACATCGATCAGCATCCTGCTCTGCGCGTGCGATCAGAGAAGGGATATTTTTACATCCCTTCTCAAATCAAAAAAATCTTCAAAAATCTATGTGGATAGAGGATTCAATCTTAATTCTAGAACATATAATGAGTAGATAAAAATTCTCACTAATGGATGTGTTCTCATATCCTTTCACGTGAAGTCTAATCACCACGCACGTAGGTGTGAGGAGGAAATTATGGCATCCATTTGGCATTCAAATAAGTTTGGAAAAATTCAAAAAAAATCACCAAAAATATTTACCAAATGTGGAACATTATCACTAAAAATTGTTCCATTTTAAAAGCATTTGATGAGGACAAGGACTCTCCAAATCTCAGAGAGATGCGATGCTTCTGCACATGCTTGCGAGACTTCCTTTATTTTTCTAATTTTTCTCCACCCCAAAAATTCCAAAAAAAATATATCTCATGCTTTAAGATGTACATCAGAGGATGGAGGGTGATATGGGCTATCACACATATCTTAATCCCATACTAGAAGGACTCTTTTCTTTTGCCCACTCCAACACTTGTACGCAGAACCTATTTTGCGCCAAGAGTCCTTCACAACTTGGACTCTTCATAATTGGTGTTAAAATGAGAGTGGCACCCCAATTTGGGCTACTTCTAGGTGGCACAACATGACCCAAATACTCACTAAATTGGGCTAGCTAATTAGCAAGGTATGAGATCAAATTGATCTCCAAAGAATCCAAAATTCCAATCAATTTTTTTCAAAAGGATCCTTGGCCAATTTCTATATGTGTGTGACTCATTGGGTTCCACATCTAATTGGCAGTAGGTCCAGGTGTAAGTTGATCAAATTTGATTAGATTTCAATCCAATCGATTTAGGTCCAATCGAGCTAACCCGAGTTCAACAATTATAATCTTTTCTAATTGGCGATCGAATTAAACTCTTTAATTTGATCAAAAATTTACAAATCAAGATTGACATCTAGCAACATATCATGACTACTCAGAAGATATAGAATTTTAATAAAAATACCAAATATACCTTTCAGTGGTAAGTTACCATACAATTCAATTCTTCGATCATCTCTGCACCCTAAATATGTTCATGAGTATGGAATAATGTCAAACTCAAACACATATTCATATTGATTCTCAATTAACCAATGATGACTCTAATAAAGAAGTATTAAAGACTCTTTCTAGTCTTCTTTTTGCTTTTGGCCTAAAGATTTTTTCCAAGTCATCTAGGATTAAGAATACACAGGATGCGATCTCCTCTTACTAGGAGTGATTGATTCTATGTTGACCTACTCACAATCTCCTTATACACTCCACCATATCAAGAACATTCTGTACATATCTCAATGCCATACCTGGGTATGAACCAAAATATGGATTTATGTGCACAAGATTCTATGATGGTCTTAGGTCTAAGGATTACTTGCACAACTCTCACTTAGAGAACCATCTTTGACATGCAAGTAAGGCTTCCATAAGATGTTCTCTTTCATCAAGTCAATTTAGTGAACTCATTTTCCAAATGAGAACCCATATCCTTATATTAGTGTCCCACACAAGTGGCTAGTGAGATCTGCCACCCTCTCCATCGAGCATACATAGGATGTGCCAGTCTATCCGAAACATTGATCTCTGACTCAATGCTCCTATGATCAAAAATGTTTAAGATTAAGATTTTAGGGTTTTAAGTCTCACTAGCATGACCCATTCATGTCTCCTAAAACTATTATCCTAATCTTTGAGATTCATCATAATCTTAAATATAATAAAATACAGCTAATATGATGAATCAATACCTCAAATAATAAATGTCATTTTATGAGTTGAAAAATTATAAAGAAAAATTTCATCGCAATACGCTTGTGATTAGCTTATAGGGCACTCTTCTTTCACTACTGACCTAGATTGAGTCTATGGTGAGTTAATGGCATATCCCTTCCATCAATCTCACTTACCTGATCAACATGGTAAATTATATTTTGATTAGATTGCTAAATGATTTAAGTTGACCCATATCATTAAGGTTAATCAGTGTGACTGATTTAGGTGCCAATCGATCAGTTTGTCTCTAATCTTCTTTGATTTGACTTAGTGAAGTCAGTAGAAGGATTTATGACTTGTTGGTTGGACCAGCTTGTCTTTAATCCTTTTCATAACTTGGTGAAGTCAGTGGAAGGATTTATGACTTGTAGGTCAAAATTATTCTAAAATATGTAACTAAATCTTCTAAAATTATTAAATCTTTAAAATGATAATGTTATGAAGATAACAAACTCATAGCTTCCCATTAAGTTGGGTGATAATAGGTCCAATAGTTTAAATGATTATTGGAGATGCTACATGCCTGGTGCTCATTTGGCTATTAGAATTATCATTCATAATATGATGATTCAGTTGTGTCTTTCTGACGGTGATCAGATTGGTCGAGCTACACTCGGGCCTGATCATTCGTTTGTTAGATGCACTGAATTTTATCATGTTAATGGTTGGACCTAACCAGAACTTGCAGAGAAGGCCAAAGCTAATTGAAAAGTAATCTAAAGTAAAATTAATTATTAAAAATTATTTAAAGAAATAATTGGTTAAGAACTTATCCATAGATGCATATGGGTTGGTTGAGCAACACTCAGGCTCGTGTGTAGTCTATGTAGATTCTAGTACCCGCTAAGGAGTTAATGTAATTCTTCGGATTGGAGGTAGAACCTATCAATTTGTATAAAATTATAAAAGAACTTTTAGATCAAAGTCCAAGTCTTTAGGCTTAATACTTCATATACAATTAGGTTTTTTATTTTTCTTTCAGATATGGCTAGTCTATTGCTCTGGTCGTTGTTTGATAGTGACAAGCTTGTAGGATCCAACTTTGATAGCGGATATTGAAAGTTGAAAATTATTCTAGAGCACGAAAAGATCTTGTATGTCCTTATGGATCCAACACCTAAAATTCTCATATCCAATGCACATGATGCAGTCAGAGGTACTTATCAGAAGTGGTTGAATGATCAAACCATAGTGCAGTGTGTGATGAGGGTGGTGATGAAACATGAATTTAATTGTAAATTCAAGGATGCTCAGGTCAAAGGAAATCTTTCAAATATTGAAGGAGTTATTTAGCAACTCTGAGGGTGCATCTTCAGTGGGGCATCAATCCTCTAAGAAAGAAGGAAAAAGAAGGTGTAAGTGAGTCGTGCTTGGGCTATAGAGCCCGAACTGACAAAAGAGTCTAAGGTTAACTCGAGTTTGGTAGAGTGCTTCTTTTGCAAGAAGCTTGAAATACTGGAAGAAGAATTATCCTCTAAATCTAATTTTTCTTGACTTGAATAGGCTAATAAAGAAAAATCAGCAAATGATTACTAGATAAGGTGCTTATTGTTGAGAATTGTATCCCAAAATCAATCATCAGTCTGTTGATGGTTGTGCTAATTGATGTAAATGTATATGAATTAATCATTAATAAAATATTATTTGATAATTTTTCATCATAAGTTGTACATATTTATTTACAAACTCTTGTATTGTGATAAAGTCCTTAACGAACTCTTGTATTGTGATGAAGTCCTTAAAACTATTATGATCGATAAAGAAGGATTTATCATTTAGTCCTTAAATCTATACATGACCAAATGATATATTTATTATAAAGATGATAATTGTATCAAGTGTAGGTCATTGTGTGCCATATGAATTGATTATTCTCTTAATCAAGGAGTATAGAGATGCCAGTATGGCATGGTGAAATGTAGGAGTATATTTTATTGAACATGACTAACTCTGGAGCACTCTACTTTCAAGGGTTACTTCGAAGGAATATAGATATAAATATCCCTCTGACATCTGAGATCACCACAGTGACTTACAAAAAACTCACTATGCTTTGGTGCTAGACTACCTAAATTTCTAATTCAGAGTTGAAAGATTTTTGAGTATAGTCAAGTACTTGTGAAGTCGGTGCGTGAGTCAAGATAGGATTGACCACTCCAAGAGGTTGGACAGAATGCTTTGTGTTTCAATTTAGTAAGACCATGGCCAAGATAATCTTTATGAAGAGTCATAGAATTTATTAGATTAAGACACATAATGGATGTACTGTTAAGAGTTGACAGTTTAAACAAGTCATCCTGAGCATCAAAGGTCCAACAGATGAATTATATGGCAACCATATGCCAGTAGATTTTGAGTGTTGCTATGCATACATTCAGCCTATTCGGATGTCGGATACCATTGCTTGATGATCACTTTGATTAGTATAGAAATCTGTTCCTATGCTATCAATTTAGGTTCGAACTTATGGGGTCATGCACATTAGAAATTTCTCTCTGATCAATTGACAAATCAACAATTGAGAATCATTCAAGGATAAAATTATCATTACGATTGATGATTAACCCTGTGCAATAGTTGCAATAGCATTATTCGCTAAGTGTTAGTAAAATTAGGAGGATTAGTCAGCAATTAGATTATTGATTAGCTCAATTTGAATGAGCATTATAGTCTGGATCAAGTCTAATTAAATTGGATTCAATTAGGTCTTATCCAATTGGATTATGAGATGACCTAATCGCTAAAGGAGATTGAGTCCTAATTTGATTAGGACTTGAGTTTGATTAATTTTTGATTGGATTAAAATTTAATCAATTAATTAAGAGCATAATTATATTACATTTGCTTTGGTTTAATTGGGTCTAACCAAAAGGGTTTTGGTTTAGATCAAATTGAAGAACCAACTTGAATTCAAACTAGGTTTGATTTTCAACTAACTTACGCCACCCAAAAAAATCCTTACGCCATATCCCAATGCACAAAATCAGTTTATGTGTGAGAAACTACCAGCAAACTTCTATCTTTGTCACCCATAAGGAATAGGATAGGATGGTCAATAGTTAAATTCAAAAGAGTTTGAATTTGACTTAAATTCCTAACCCTATCTAATCCTACCCACCGGCCCTTGTGAAGGTGCTTGTGATGTGCGACAAAAGGAAAGTTTTTCCAATTCTATTCCATGCCTTTCTCCTTTTGTTTGGCCCTTTTGAGGATGGGTTTGGGTAAGGATCAAATCTGATAGAGTTTGAATTCAAAATGGTTTTGAATTCGAACTCAATTTGATCCATATCCAACCTCTTCACCTTGTGTTCGGCAACCATAAAAGATGTGATCTTTTGTATGCCAATAATTCCCTGCTATTTTTCACTATGAGAGGGTTGAGAAAGAGAGGACCCAAACCTCTCCTAGGAGCATGAGGATCTGAGGTGGGAGGCATTGTTTTGGTGTGAGCATTGGAGGAGTTCCAACTCCTCTTTGGGTGAGAGACCTAGAATTGTTCTAGGGTTTTCAGGTGAGAGAAAATATGAAAAAGAAGAGAGTTCTCCATCGATTTTTTTTTCTACCATCCAGCACCTCCTCTGATCCATGTTCAATATCAGAAGGATCCGAGGTGATCGAAGAAGAGGATCAAATCAGATCTGCAATCAGAAGCTATCTATATAAGCTAGCACTCCCATGGAAGGCTGATCGGTTCGAGGGCTTCGTGTGGACGATCTATAAAAGCTGGACACCTTGTGCAGCTACGAGCAACCAGTAGAGCTTCAAATCCATGAGTTTCAATTATGGTGTTCATCTATCCATGCTTAGGTATAGAGTTCGAAACCCTAGTAGTTGTAGATATGATCTACTCCTTGTGCAGATTTTTTCACGTGCTTGCTGATTTTAAATTTAGATTTTTCATGCATACTATATCATGTCATAGATTCTTCTATAGGTATTTTAAGATCTGATCTTATGAATATATTTGTAAATTAAAATATTTAATCTAATTCCACTGTAAAATTTTTAAATTACATGCATGAAACCCCTATGCTTCTCAACAGTGGTATCAGAGCCCTAGGTTTTTTATGACATGTACATCTATGCATATAGTTTAAAATCTGATTTTAAATTGAAGTATGTGATATTTATTTCTGATGTTTATTATCTGATTGTGATATGATCAAAATATAATAATCAGATCTGAAATAATTTAGATTAGATCTAAATTAGTTAGATTAGATGATCTGAGTAGTGCAGTAGTCAGATTGGGTAGATCACTATGGCCGTCCGATCATAGGAGAAAGTAGAGTTTCATGGCCCTCTTCTCCCATTCGATGGGATTCTCCTAAGGCATGTAAGGGTGCCCTTTTTATCCATGAAGATGAATAGCGAAGGGAAGTGACATCTAATTTAATGATTAAAATTATTTTAATCATTGATGTGTAAAATAATCCTAAAAAATTTAGCAATCTATTGCTGTTCTATTGAACTGAACCGACTCAGTCTTATATGAGTCAACTAAATTCAGGAGTTTATCGACCCAATCCTTTTTTGGGTTGGTCCAATACCCTGGTGGGCCGTCTATGTTTCTTGCTGAGTCGACCTAGTTTCTGTATTAAAAATCTTAATTTATGTATCACCACAATGAGCCGATTAAGTTTCAAAACTTGGTCGGCCCACTTTGGTGAGTCAGCTCAATCCAGAAATGAGCTGATTCAGTCATTCAGAACTATTATTTTGTGAATAAATTTACTTGTAAAAATATTTTACAAATTTAAAACTATTTTCAAATATCGAATCCTAATCTATATTAGCCCCAAACTTAATTGAGAATTAAGTTGAACCTATTAAATTTAGAATTATGAATTAAAGATCTAATGTCATTTGCATAAAACATGGGGTGGTGGGTTTATGAGTTAGCTGGATCAGATCCTCCTAATTGGGTTAGACCCTAGGGTTAGAATTAAAGAACTAAACAGACTAAATAGCGAAATTGATTAAGTCTAACCAAAAGTTGAATTAGATTAAATCAAAATTTCTCTAGAGCCAATACAATAGTTATAGTTGGTCGAGTCCATATCTTTTATTAGACCCAAATGGACTTTGATCTTGAGCTCAGTGGTTGAACCTAAGTCTATAAGCTGATCGAATCGAAACTAATTAACCAGTTGGTATCTAAGGTAAGTTTGGCAATCTTGATTGATGGCAATTATTGAGAGCTACTCGTATAGATTAAGTCTATGAAGAGTTAATGGCATATCTTTCCCATCGATCTCACTTATTTGGCCAACATGGTGAATTATATTTTGATCATATCAGTTAATGATTAGGGTTGACCCATGCTTACTAGGAAATCAGTTGTGAGTGCCCCTAGTTTGACTTGTCTTAGTCCTCTTCATGACTTAATGAAGTCAGTGGGAGGATTTGTGACTTATTAGTTAGACCGACTTGTTTCTAGTTCACCTTGTCTAACTTGGCGAAGTCAGTGAAAGAATTATGATTAGCTGGTCTGTGTCTTTAATTCTATTAAATTGTGTTAACCAAATCTTCTAAATTATTAAATTCATAAAATGAGCTGGTTATGGGGATACTAGATTATAGCCTCCTATTAAGGTGAATGATAATGGGTCCATTATTTCAGATTGACATTACAGTCGCCTTATGCCTGGTGTTTCTTTGAATGATGGAATTATCATTCATTATGTGATAATTCTGCTGTACTATCTGATGAATGATTGCGTTGGTCAAGCCATACTCGGGCCTGACCATTAATTAGTTAGAATCACTGAGTAGGTTCATGTTAATAGTTGGACCTAACCGAAACTTTCAGTAGAGGCCCTTAGCCTACTAAAATGAAACCTGAGATGAAACTAATTACTAAAAATTATTTGAGAAAATCATTGGTTGAGAAGCTACCCATAGATGCACATGGGTTGGTCGAGCCATACTCGGGCCTGTATGTGGTCTATGTAGATTCTAGTACCCACTAAAAAATTAAGATAATTTTTTGAATTGGAGGTAGAGGCTATCAATTTGTATAAAAGATATGGACTTTAGACTAAATTCTATATCTTTAGACTTAATTATTCATATACTAATTAGATCTATATTTTTTTTTCAAAAATGGCAAGTATAATGTCACTCCACTCACTGTTTGATAGTGATGAGCTTATTGGATCCAACTTTGATAGCCACTATCAGAAGTTGAACATTGATCTTGAGCCCAATCTTGCTGAGAAGTCTAAGACTGAACCAAGTCAGGTAGATTGTGACCCAAATAGGCTAAAGAGAAACGAGCAATTAGTTATTGATCATGGTGCTTAGATGATAATATCTTGTAATTTCTCTACATGTGATAGTACTTCCTGGATATTGGATATTGAAAGTCCAGTTTACATTTGTAATTCGTTGCAAGGACTTCAAGTTAGTAGAAAATTTGAGAATGGTGAGAGATTCCTGAATGTAGCAAATGAAAGCCAAGTTCCAATCCTAGATTTAGGAGTTATCAAGCTTGTTTTCAAATCCAACAGTATCATTTTGAGTCATTGTCACTATTGTCCATCTTTCTTGATGAATATAATCTCTATTGGCCTTTGGCCAAAGATGATTATAGTTTATCAATAAAGAATGATTATTATGATATCATTATGAATGATGTTACGATAATATGAGAATAATTAAGAAATAATATCTATATTTTGTCACAGCATGTGAGTGTAATGTATACTCCAAATAAACATCCTAAGTTAGATAATATCATGGATGCCTACCGTTGGCATTGTAGACTCGATCACATTAATAAGAATAGGATAAACAAGTTAGCTTAGGAGGGTATCCTAAATATTAATGATTGTAAATTATTACTGACCTATGAGTCTTGTCTTCTTGGGAAGATAACTAAGTCACCTTTTATTGAAAAAGATGAACGAGCTAGTGAAGTTCTAGGTCGAATACATAGTGATGTTTGTGGACCGATGAACATTAGTGCCAGAGGAAGGTATAACTATTTCATTAGTTCAGAGAAAGGTATAACTATTTCATTAGTTCACAAATGATCTATCTAGGTATGGGTATGTCTACTTGATGAAATACAAGTCTAAATCATTTGAAATGTTCAAACGATTCCATAATGAAGTAGAGAAATAAATTGAAAAAAGTATTAAAATTTTTTAGTCTGACTAAGGGGATGAATACCTTTTCAGTAAATTTTTAACATATCTAGGAGAGAATAGGATTCTCTCACAATGGATCCCTCCAGGGACACCACAGCATAATGGCATCTCGAAAAGGAGGAATCGAATCTTGTTGGATATGGTTCGATCTATGATAGGATTTGCAAGTCTACCGATCTCCTTTTGGAGATATACACTTAAGATAGTCTATTTGTACTCAATAATATTTCGAGTAAGTTAGTTAGTAAAACACCATATGAGATATAGTCAGGGCACAGACCGAACCTCTCTTACTTTAAGATTTGGGGATGTCGATTTATGTCAAACAATTATAGACCGACAAGCTTGGAGCTAGGTCTGATAAGTGTTATTTTGTAGGATACCCTAAGAAAACAAGGAGATATTACTTTTATCTTTCTACTGAACAAAAGGTGTTTGTCAGTAGTAGGCACACTTTTTGAAAAAGAAGTTCCTTAGTGAAGGAATAAGTCTCTCTAAAGTCGAGCTTGACAAAGTTTGATAGGTAGAAGAACTTACACCATTGACTGAATCTGAATCAGATTTGATTAGATCAAATTCGAAGGCCAATGTAGAACCACTCTTAATCTTAAGATGATCTGGTAGAGTACCACATCAGCCAGACAGATACTATAATTTTTTGGTCTGAGATGGTGATCTTGTTGAGCTCGATGAGAATGATGAAGATCTGATCACCTATATGGATGCGATGCAGAGGTCTGACTTTGAGAAATGGCTTGAAGCCATGAAGTCCAAAATGGAGTCCATGAAGGTCAATGATGTATGAACATTAGTTGATCTACCTGAAGGGGTAAAACCCATAGGGTGTAAGCAGGTCTTCAAAAGAAAAAAGGGTGGAGACTTATAAAGCCCATTTGGTTGCCAAGAGATATCATCAGCATTATGGTATTGACTATGATGAGATATTTTCTCCTTGGCAATGCTTCAGTCCATTCAGATCATATTTGTGATAGCAGCATATTTGGACTATGAAATCTGACAAATGGATATGAAGATAGCTTTCTAAATGGAGAGCTGAACGAATAGGTGTATATGATATAACCTGAAGGGTTTACATCCACAGATGAGTTCAAGGTGTGCAAGCTTTAGAGATCCATTTATGGATTCAAGCAAGTATCTCAGAGTTGGAATATATATTTTGATAAAAGAATTAGAATGTATGACTTCGTTAAGAACAGAGAGGAACCCTGCATATACAAGTGGGCTAATGGTTCAGTGGTTGTATTTTTTTGTTTTGTATATGGATAATATTCTCTTAATCGGGAAGGATGTCCCTGCATTATAAAGAATAAAAGTGTGGCTGTCATCATAATTCTCCATGAAGGATTTGGGAGAAGCAGCCTACATCTTAGGGATGAAGATCTATAGGGAAAATCTAAGAGGCTGCTTGGGCTCTCCCCATCTACGTACATAGATATCATGCTAAAACAATTTAGCATAAAGAATTTCAAGCAAGGCTATCTTCTGATAGGCCATGAAATTTTTCTCTCGAAGAAAGATTGTCTGACAATCCCTCAAAAGAGAGAGCGTATGAGTAGAATTCTATATGCCTTGATAGTAGATTCTATAATATACCAGTCTAATCTGGATGAGAATCATTGGAATGTTACAAAAATCATCCTTAAGTATTTGAGAAATACTAAAAACCAGTAGCTCATTTATGGAGAATCTGACTTCAAACTCGTAGGATACATAGATTTCAATTTTCAGTCAAATCATGATGATAGCAAGAGTATATCGGGATATATATATTTACTCTGAATGGTGGAGTAGTCAGCTAAAAAAGTTTTAAACAGCACACTATGACAGACTCAGTATGCAAGGTGGAGTACATCATGGTATTTGATGCTACAAAAGAAGCTATATGGCAGAGAAAGTTCATCAGCGAGCTTAAAGTGGCACCATCCATTGATGGTCCAATTTTGCTCTACTATGATAGTACTAGAGCCATAGCTCAGGCAAAGGAGCCGAAGGTACATCAGCAGATGAAGCATATTTTGCATCACTATCATCTTGTCTGGAAGATTATGGATCGAGGTGATATTGAGCTTCAAAAGATCGATGAAAATAAGAATCTGGCTGATCTATATACTAAATCTCTTATGGTCAATGAGTTCAAAAACTATAAATCGAAGATGGGTATACGATACTGTATTGATTGGCCTTAATCCAAGTGGAAGTTGTTGAAAATTATATCCTAAAGTCAATCGTCAGTCTGTTGATGGTTGTGCTAATTGATGTAAATATATATGAATTAATCATTAATAAAATATTATTTGATAGTTTTTCATCATAAGTTGTACATCTTCATTTACGAACTCCTGTATTTTGATGAAGACTTTAAGACTATTTTGATCGATAAAGGAGAATTTATCAATTAGTCTTTAAACCTGTTTGTGACCAAATGATATATTTATTATAAGGATGATAATTGTATCATGTGTAGGTCATTATGTGCCACATGAGTTGATGGTTCTCTTAACCAAGGAGCATAATGATGCTAGTATGGCATGTAGGTGAAATATAGGAGTACATTTTATTGAATATGACCAACTCTAGAGCACTCTGTTGTTAAGAGTTACTCCGAAGAGATATGGGTATAAGTATCCCTCCGACTTGAGATCACCATAGTGACTTGCAAGCAACTCACTATATTTTGATGTCGAATTATCTAAATTTTTAATTTCGAATCGAAAGATTTTTAGGTACAGTCAAGTACCTGTGAAGTCGATGCATGAATCAAGATGGGATTGACCACTCTAAGGGGCTGGAGAGAATGCTTTGTGTTTCAATTTAGTACGATCTTGGCTAAGACAATCCTTATGAGGAGTCACAGGATTTATTAGGTTGAGACATATAATGGATATACTATTAAAAGTTGACAGTTTAAACTCTAAGTCATCCTGAGCATCAAGGATCAAAGGGATGAATTATAAGGCCAGAGAGAATGCCAGTAGGTTTTGAGTGTTGCTTTGCATACATTCGATCTATCCAGACATCGAGTATCATTGCTAGATGGTCACTTTGATTGGTATAAGAATCTATTTCTATGCTACCAGCTTAAGTTCGAATCTATGGGGTTACACACATTAGAAGTTTCTCTCCGATCTATTGACAGATCGACGATTGAGAATCGTTCGAGGATAAAATCATCAATATGATTGATGATTAATCCTGTGCAATAGTTGTAATAACATTATTTGTAAAGTGTTAGTAAAGTTTAAAAGAATTAATCAATAATCAGATTGCTAATTAGATCAATTTGATTGAGCATTATAGTTTGGATTAAGTCTAACTAAATTGGATTCAAATAGGCCTTACCCGATTAAGTTATAAGATGACCTAATCGCTAAAGAAGATTTGAGTCCTGATTTGATTAGGACTTGGACTCAATTAATTTTTGATTGGATTAGAATTTAATTGAGTTAATTAGGAGCCTTATTGGATTAGGTTCGCTTTGGTTTAATTGGGTCTAACCAAAAAGATTTTGGTCTAGATCAAATTGAGCAACTTGAATTCAAACTAGGTTTGATTTTCAAATCCCTTACTCCATCCAAAAAAATTTCTTACGCCATATTCTAATGCACAAAATCCATTTGTGCATGAGAAACCACCAGCAAACTTTTATCTTTGTTGCCCATAAGGAATAGGATAGGATGGTTCATGGTTAAATTCAAAAGAGTTTGAATTTGACTTAAATTCCTAACCCTATGTAATTCTACCCGCCAGCCCTTGTGAAGGCGCTTGTGATGTGCAAAGAAAGAAAAGTTCTTCTAATTCTTTTGCATGCCTTTCTTGTTTTGTTCAGCCCTTCTGAGGATGGGTTTAAATAAGGATCAAATCTGGTAGAGTTTGAATTCAAAATGGTTTTGAATTCGAACTCAATTTGATCCCTATCCAACCTCTTCACCTTGTGTCGGCAACCATAAAAGATGTGATCTTTTGTGCGCCAATAATTTGCTGCTACTTTTCACCATGAGAGGGCTGAGAAAGATATGAGCTGAACCTCTCTTAGGGGTGTGAGAATCTAGGGTGGGAGGTATTGTTTTGGCATGAGCATTGGAGGAGATCCAACTCCTCTTTGGGTGAGAGACCTAAAATTATTCTAGGGTTTTCAGGTGAGAAAAAATATCAGAGAGAAGAGTTCTTCACTGATTTTTTTTTCTATCATCTAGTACCTCCTTTGATTCATCTTCGACATCAGAAGGATCTGAGGTGATCTAAGAAGAGGATCAATCAGATCCACCTTCAAAAGCCATCTATTGGAAATTATGTCCTAAAGCCAATTATTTGACAATTGCACTAATTATAAATGTAAATGAATTGATCAATAATAAAAGTTATTTAATTTTTTTTATCACAAGGTTACATCTTCTAATGAACTCCTATATTGTGATAAAGTCCTTAGGATTATTTTGATTGATAAAGGAGGATTTATCGCATAGTCTTTAAACTGGTTCACGATCAAATGATACGTTATTACTAGGACGATAACGATATCAAATGTAGGTCATTGTGTGCCATATGTGTTGGTTATCCTCATAACCAAATGATGTGAAAATACTAGTATGATATACGGATGAGATGTAGGAGTATATCATTACTAAATGTGACAACTATGAGTACTCTACTGTCAAGGATAGCTCGCGAAGGGTATGGGTATAAGTATCCCTCCGACCTGAGATCACCACAGTGACTTACAAGCAACTCACTGTAATTTGGTGCTAGACTATTTGAGTTTATAATTCAGTGATGAAAGATTTTTAGGTGCAGTTAAATACTTATCAAATCAGTGCGTGAGTCAAGATGGGATTGACCCCTCCGAATTAGTAGGAGTTAATGTATCAATGTATTTTAATTTAGCAAAATCTGAGCTCGGATAATCCATGTGATAGATTTGAAAGATTGAAATATAATGTGGATGACTTATCTAGGATTGATAGTTAAATTCTAGGTCGTCTCTGAGCATTAGGGTCAAAGGGATGAATTATATGATAGCTATACACTAGTAGGTTCTTGAATGTTACTTCACCATCATTCGATCTATCCAGACATCGGCTCACTATTACTAGATAGTTACATCGATTGGTTCAAAAATTTATTTTTATACTATCGGTTTAAGTTCGAACCTATAGGGTTACACTCAAAAAAAAATTTTGACTGATTATATGGTTGATCAACGATTGAGAATCGTTCAAAGACTTAATTATCAATTTGATTGATGGTTAACCTTATGCAAAAGTTATAATAAATTTATTTATCAAGTGCTAATAAATTAATAAAAAAATTAATTAATAATTAAATTACTGATTAACTTAATTTGATTGAGTAAAAAAGTTTAAATAAAATCTAATTGAATTAGATTCAATTAGGTTTGGCTCGATTAAGTTATGAGATGACCTAATCGCTAAGGGAGAATTATCCTTGATTTGATCGAAACTTTGGTTCAATCAATTTTTAATTTGATTGAGATTTGATTATAAAATTATGAACTTAATTAGATTAGGTCTCATCTATTTTATTTGGGCTAAATCAGATGTAATTTGGTTTGAATTCAAATAAGGCAATCAAGAGTCCATATTGCATTGGACTCTTCTCCCTTGCACCACCAATTTTCAATGCCCACTTTTCTTCACGCACAAATAGTTTTTGCATGAGATTTTTTTATACCAAAGAGCTCTTTCTCTTCTCTATCTCACATCCAAATCTGATTTAGTTTTGATAAAAGAAAGATTTTAAAATTGTATTTCAAAATATTTCTTATCAAGAGAGTTTGTTCTTATCCCAATCACTCTACATGCCATCCCTTTTATTCTCCTTCTTTTGTATGACTTTCTAAGGGAATTTTTTATGTGGGAATTCAGATAATGATCTGATTCACTATAAAAAATTATGAAAGGAAGCATTCCATGTTTCTTTTGGGGCATGGAATTTGTGGAAAGGCAACATCTCTTGGAAAAGTCCAAGATCTCTAGGACTCTTCATCCCAACCTTATTACACACTGATAAAAGGGCTTTTATTGTTTCTTTTGTACATGTAAGATAGACGAGAAGGAGTTCCCTATGTTGACAAGGTTTTGGGGCATGGGTTCATGGAGAAAAAGAAGAGGAGAGTCTTTTTTCTTTGGGTGTGTGCAAAACCTAAGTTTCTAAGATTTTATTCCTCAGGGTTTGGGAAGAAAGAAAAAATAAGAGAGAAATTATTTTTTTCTCCATCTTTCTTTCACCTTTTCATCTCCTCTAGAAGTCTATCTTCAACCTCTAAAAAGATTTTAAAGATTTGAAGAAAGGATCTAGATCAGCTAAGAAGAAGGTCTTCGCATGAACTAGGATTCCCGAGGTGACCGATCAAATCGGGGCTTTGAGTGGACTTTTTGTAGAGGTCGGATGCATGTGCAGCTGTGAACAACTAACAAAGATCATTTCTACTATTGGGTATAAAATACCCCCCGACTGAAGTTTGTAAAAGACCGACCCTTCCAGAGCTTTTCCAGCTTCCGACCTTGTGTGGCATCTCTCTGAACCCCCTCGACCGTCCAAGCTTTCGGACTTCTCCATCCATCACCAGGCCGCTCCAAAGGCTCTTTGGGCCTCACTATCAGCTGACCTTCTACAGTGATCGACTATTCTCCGAACTTCTTTCAGACTTTGTCAATATCCGAGCTTCTCCGATAATGAGATTTTTATAGTAATCAGACTCCATCCAAGTTTCTACGACGGTCGATCGCCTTCAGGATTCCAACCGAGCTCCTGCGAGAGCCGAACTTCTACTACGAGCGGTCTACTCTGAACTTCTACTACGAGCGGTCTACTCTGAACTTCTACTACGAGTGGTCTACTCCAAACTTCTACGACGAGCGGTCTACTCTGAACTTCTATGACGAGCGGTCTACTCCGAACTCCTACAGCGGGCTATCTACCCCAGATATCTACTGTAAGCAAATTCCATTCGAGCCTCTATTGTAAACAAATTTCTTCCGAACTTCTATTATAGGTATACTTCAGTCGAGCTTCTTCGTAGCCAAATCCCAGACAAGCTTCTACAATGGGACAAGATCCATCGGCCAGGTCGTTACTCTGAGCTCCCACGACAACCGATCTTCAACCGAGCTTCTACAATAAGTGGTCTTCTTTCAGTCTTCTACAAGAATCAGACTCCATCCGAACTTCCATAGCGGATGGATATCGAACAAGCTTCTATGATGGACGGACTCTGACAACTGGATTTCTACAACGACCGATCACCTCTGGTGTCTGCCGAACCTCCCCAGCTATCAGCCTTCAATAGCATCAGTCGGACTTCCGCAATGCCTTCCAGACTTCCACAGGATCCCCGGACTCCTCGAGCAGACGAACCTCCCCAATGCCATTCGAAGTCCACCACCAACCGACCCTCCGCCAGATTCTTCATGAAATCAGATTTCTCCGACAGATAATCTTCAAACGAGCTCCCACATCAGGCAAATCCCAGACAGACTTCTCTAGCAATCGGATTCCTACCGGACTTCATCGATAGAAAGTCTCCATCTGAGCTTCTACAGCAGATGACTCCTGCCTGTAGCATTAGTGCCTGAGGCATCCGACAATAGTAGTCTTGTCAGCAGCCTCAAAAATATCCAAGCTTTTCCTAGATTGATGGAATAGAGAGCCATTCCGCTCCATTAGATATCCCAGCCGAGCTCCGATCGATAGATCCAAACTCTCTGGCAAGTCACGACAATGGCCACTACCCTACTCCACTCTTTGCAATGGATTCTGCATGGCTCCACCACTTTCTGGCAAGTTGCGACAACGGACACCACTCCACTCTCTGTAACAAACTCTGCATGGCCCTGAACGACCCCTGATGCCACTACTCTCCATAACAAACTCCGCATGGCTCTAAATAGCCCACTATCAGGCGGTTACAGACATCGCTGTCAATCAATTACGCTCTTCATCTATTAAAAGGGGACCTCCAGATACGTTCTTCTCTAAGCTCTAAACTCTATCTCGAAACTCTGCTAAAATTTCCACTCGAGCACTCCATTTCTGTTGAAACAGAGTACTAACTTGAGCATCGGAGGGTCTTGTCGGAGCACCCCCAACTCTGATTTAGACTTCCCTTGCAGGTCCCGGTGGCGACCGCGGTCACCTCAACTCCAGCTACTTCGGCTTTAATGGAATTCTGCACCAACAGAATTGGCGCTAGAGGAAGGGGGTCTGTGTCTTCGCAGTACCCTTGTTCTTGAAGGAATGCTCAACGAGACTGTCTCCGATCATCTTCTCCGACATCCTCTTCTCCTTCTCCTACTAGATCTCCACCTGATGCCTCCTCGTAAGGCATCCACCAAGCGATCCACGGCCTCTGTGGCCAGATCTCAGGCTTTGGCCTCACCTCCAGTTTTCCAGGCTCCTCCTCCTCCTCCGATAATGACGGTTGGGATGGAGCAGTTTGACCTGCTGGTTCAGCAGGTCAGAGGCCTCACCGAAGCAGTGCAGGCCATGCAGCAGCAGCAGCAACAGCCGCAGGCGTCAGTGTAGTTGGAAAGAGCATCGTCGGAGTTCCAAGATCCGACAGTAGGGTGGGCCACCTGGGCCAGTCATCCTGTCTTCCCCAAAAAGGAGAATCCGAGGGTGGAGAGCCCTCAGTCTGATTACGATTCCACTCCCAGAGGATCCATACCTCCACTCTACCAGAAGACCCTCGAAACTCGCAGTCGAGAGGACCTCTTGGATCGAAGGCTCCAGGAGATGAACCGACGGATCGAAGAGCTCCGCCATGCTCCCCCTGCTTATGGTGAGGACATCTGTACTGACCCTCCTTTCTCTCAAATGATCATGCAAGAATCGATTCTACCAAACTTCAAGCTCTCTCAATTCGAAAGCTATGACGGGACCTCGGATCCGGTTGACCACCTAGAGGCCTTTCGGACAATGATGCTGCTCCATGATGCGTCAGATGCCATCTTGTGTCGAGCTTTCCCATCCACCTTGAAGGGAGCAGCAAAGAACTGGTACTCGACGCTGAAGTCGGGTACTATCTTCTCCTTTGATCAGATGAGCCACCAGTTTGTGGCTCATTTTGTTAGCAGCCGGCATCCCCGGAGAGGTTCGGAGTCCCTTATCAACATCAAGCAGAAGGAGGGAGTATCCATCCGAGCCTACGTCAACCGCTTTAACATCGCCGTGCTGGAGGTCCAAAACTTGGACCAATCGATCGCGATGGCCGCCCTGAAGGGCGATCTTCAAAAGAATGATCTTCTATTTTTTTTGAAAAAAAAATATCCCAGGAACGTTGCTGATTTGTTGGCTCAGGCCGAAGGATATGCTCGAGCAGAAGAAGCCTTCAAGATGAAGGACGAGGAGGCCGCGAAGCAGTGGCAAGCGGGGGACTCCAGCAAGCCCGCAGTTGAAAAAGGGTCGAGTGAAGCTCGGCCATGTTCTCAAACTCCCTCCAGACACAAGCGTGTCTAGATTCCTCCTTGGGCTTGTAGGCAGAGGAGTCCGGACCATAGAGTTCGGTGGAGCTCTCCCCCGAAAAGATTCCACAGCTACGCCCCTCTCAACACATCGAAAACTCAAGTGCTGATGGAGGTTAGGGAACAGCTGCCAAGGCCGGAAAGGATGCGCACACACCCCGAGAAGTGCAATCCTAACAAGTTCTGCCTCTATCATCGTGACCACGGAGATGACACGGAGGAGTGTATTTAGCTCCGAGATGAGATCGAGGAGCTAATTAGATGAGGTCGGCTTGACAGATTCATTCGATGCTGGCCTGAAGGTAGGGAAGACCGGCCTAGGACCCTACCGCAGTCGGAGCCGCCAAGTAGGGAGGAGCAGCCTGAAGATCGACCTCCGACTGGGATTATCAACTCCATCTTAGGAGGACCCCGATGGGGAGCAGACCTTCCGTGGCTATAGGATTCAGAAAATCTACGAATGTATTACCAATAGCTTTGCCTTAATAAAAGTTTTATATTTGCATATTTATCCTTTTAGCATGAGCTTATAACGACAGGAAGTAACTCCCTCATACAATTGAAATTAAGCGTGTTAGGAACAAGAGGAGAACCTCATCCTAACATGAGCAAAGTCAAAGGCCCGATTGCTTAGAGACTGGATGAGGGGAGAGGCCCTCGCAACGGCCCTTATGTGCCCCCACAGTCTTATTAGGAACAGGAGGAGAACCTCATCCTAACATAAGCAAAGTCGAAGGCCCAGTTACTTAGAGACCGGATGGGGGGAGAGGCCCTTGCAACGGCCCTTATGTGCCCCCACAGCCTTGTTAGGAACAGGAGGAGAACCTCATCCTAACATGAGCAAAGTCGAAGGCTCGGTTACTTAGAGACTGGATGGGGGGAGAGGCCCTCACAATGGCCCTTATGTGCCCCCATAGTCTTGTTAGGAACAGGAGGAGAACCTCATCCTAACATGAGCAAAGTCGAAGGCCTGGTTGCTTAGAGACTGGATGGGAGGAGAGGCCCTCGCAACGGCCCTTATGTGCCCTCACAGCCTTGTTAGGAACAGGAGGAGAACCTCGTCCTAACATGAGCAAAGTCGAAGGCCTGATTAT
Source organism: Elaeis guineensis (assembly GCF_000442705.2). Lineage (NCBI taxonomy): Eukaryota > Viridiplantae > Streptophyta > Magnoliopsida > Arecales > Arecaceae > Elaeis > Elaeis guineensis. The sequence goes on along the minus strand of NC_026004.2, from coordinate 36,127,842 downwards.
TTAGAGACCAGATGGAGGGAGAGGTCCTCGCAGGGGCCCTTATGTGCCCCCACACCTTGTTAGGAACAGGAGGAGAACCTCATCCTAACATGAGCAAAGTCGAAGGCCTGGTTACTTAAAGATCGGATGGGGGGAGAGGCCCTTGCAGTGGCCCTTACGTGCCCCCACAGCCCTGTTAGGAACAGAAGGAGAACCTCATCCTAACATGAGCTAAAATTGACTGTCGGGAATGAGAGGAGAACCTCATCCTGACGTAAATAAAGACCCAGTCGATCAAGACCAGACAAGGAGGAAAGCCTCCTCAACGGCTCCTCTATGCTCTCACGACCCCGTTAAGAGCAAAGAAAAAATCCTCACTCGAACACAAAAAAAAAAGGAGAGATGAAAAGGAAAAATGATGAACTACACCAGCGATAAGTGAAAAACAAACTACATCGAAGACCCAAGGGACCTCATCTCAACGAGGAAGGATACTCCTATCAAAAAACCCTCAGCCACTAAAAGGGAACCCGACACAGGCCGAGGAGAAATCGACTTCCTCAAAGTAACAAGAAGTTTAGGTCTCCAAGCTCGAGCACCGGGAGGGAGCATCAAACTCAAATGGCCTCGAAAAGACCTATGGTCATGAACAAAAAAGGCAAATCAACACGACGTTGATCGGGAACCTTCAAACAATGACGGCGTCGAACAAGACAAAAGACAAAAGAAATTTGGTAAACGATAATTCAATACCGAAATGGATAAGGTAATGGAATTTTTTTTTTTCATTTCATTAGTGAAGTATATATTACAAAGCCTTGAAGGCCAAAAAGAGAGACGATAAGAAAAGAAAAAGAATACATGGAAGGATGAAAAAAAAAAGAAAAGAAAAGAGAAAGGAGCTTTAAGGAAGCCCAGCTTCTTCCGACCTCGAGCTCTCGGTTTCAGTCCTTATTAGGGATTGCCTTAAGTGTTCAACTTCTTCCTCTAGTTCCATATTTCTCAGCAGCATATTTTGGTACATCTGGTGGAACCGTCGGCTCTCACCCTCCAACTCTCAAAGCCTCTTCCTTAGGACCTCGGACTCCACCTCGGCATCTTTGACCACCTACCGCTCGTGGACCAGCTGAATCTTCAACCGCTGTAGTTCGGCCTCCTCCCACCCAAGGGCCACAGACAGTTTTGCCATGGTCCCCCTCAAGGAGCAGAGCTCGTCGGAGCCTTGCATAGAGGCAAGCTGGACTCTCTCAGACAACTACCTTCGAAGGCGGGGAACTTCGTCGGATGCCGTCTGGAGCTTCCTTCGGTAGTCCTCTACTTGCTCGCTCCAGCCGACTCAATAGGCGTTGTAGTTTGCCTCAGCATCCTGCAGCTGCTTTTGAAGGTCAGAGAACTTCTTCGACCAGTCTCGATCGCGATCAGCTTGGGTTGTGAGCCAGGATGAGCTCCCTTCCAACTAGCCGATCTTCTCCCGTGCGGCCGCCAGCTTAACTTCAAGGGAGCTGATCTTGGAAGCCTGAGTCCAAGATCGGTTGCTGGCATGTTTCCAGAGTTCCTTAAGCTCCGTCATGAAGTCGGCCTTCCTCTAGGTATATTCCATGAGACCCTTTCTGTGGAGGTCCTGAAAGCGAACAGCCTCCGCAGTAACTTTCGAATGGCTCTTTCTCAGCCGGTGAAGTTCATCTTCCAGCTTCTTAGATTTCTTCGTCAACTAACGAACTTCCCTTCTGAGGTCTCGGATCATCGACTGCAGAGGAATCCCCTATGGTAGGGGAAGAGCTTCGGCAGGGCACTGTCGTTGGGAGACAAAAGCACCATGACTTAAATTAGTACAAGAAGACAAAAGAGAAGGAAAAGAATACAGAAAAAAAGGGAGGCCCTCTATAAAGAAGAATCCAATTTCATTGATTAAATTTCAAGTATAAGAAAATGAAGAAAAATCACCACAAAGAAAAAATATAAAGCTAGAGGTTCCGGACCTCTGGGGCAGAAGTGGAGGGGCTCGGCATCCCCGGAAGATCGGCAGCGGCGGTCACGACAGTCGATGAGGTCCCAGCTGGAGGAGGACCGGTAGCGGCTTTGGATGGTCTAATTTCATCATCGGATGCCTCATCCAGGAAGCCGAGATCCAATTCGAAAAACCTTCCAGCCACCTTCTCTTGATAGAGTTTGAAACCTTTGATGAAGGCATCCTGGCCGAATTGGACCTTTAGATCCTCCATCTCAGAGGAGGCCTTGAACTCCTCCACTGCTCGGGCCCCTGCCTCCGAGACCAGGGATGGGATCTGCACTTTCAGCTCGAAAATTTGCACCTTCAACTCAAAAACCTGCACCTTCAGTTTGGAGACCTCGGCCTTAGCCTTCTTTCTTTCCTCCTCCAAGGCGGTCCTCAGATCGGATGAGGTTTGTCCCTCCTTTTCCAGTGCCTCCTAGAGACTTAGGACCTCGGCGATCTTCTCCTCGAGGTGGATGGCCCCAGCCAGGCGACCTTCCTCCGCCCGAGCTGCCTCCCTCTTGGCGATCTTCACCGCCTCGATGTTGGCGACAAGCTGGTGTCCAATCTGCAAGAGAAGTCAGGGGGTCAATATAAAGGCTAAGGAATAAATTAAGTAAGGAAGCAAGAAGGAGAAGAAAAAGTGAATTAACCTACTTCGAGAAAAGATCCCAGAGAGTCCCAGACCCACAACTCAGGATCAGCAAGGATGATCCTCTGGATGGCCTCGGGCAGAATGCACCCTTCGACTAGCCTCTTTATTAAATCCCTGTTGTTGAAGGGATTTTCCCCCAGGTCTTCCTTGGAGCCACCGGCCCCCTCGACGGCAGCCTTGTGACTGCGGCTCCTCCGGGCCAGGGTCTTCTTTCTTCTCCTCCCTTCGGCCCCAGGTGCCCCCTCGAGACGAGCCTCTGGAGCGAGATTCTCAGTCGGGGGGCTCCTTGAAAGGGCTCGGGGGACTTCAGGTTCGACGTCGGAAGGGACGTTGATGGCAACGGCCACCTGTGCAGGCACAGCTGAGCTTGTCCCTTCTGTCCTGGCTTTCTTCACTGACCCCGAAGTTGAAGTGTCTTTTCTCTTGTGGGTCTTGAGACCCTGAGCTAACCTCCGAGCCACGCTTGCATCCATGTCTGCAATGAAAGAAGGTCAACATAGCTCAGAGATGGAATAAGAAAAAGGGGAAGCAGCAAAAAAAAAAAAATGGCACCGACAGGGTTAAGAGGATTGAGGCCGACGTTGAACAAGAGTTGTTCCTTCAGAAGTTCGGAAAGGAGGGGGGCTTGATAGGCCTCAAGCTTTTTGGAGGCTTCGAGGTCGTCCCTTTCCAGGCTAGAAGCCCGACGGACGGAATCCCTCAGAGAGCCCCAAGGAGGTAATCCTAGCTCCAAGGTCGGGCATCGGATATAAAAGAACCTCTCCTTCCAGTTGTGGATAGAAGAGGGGGCACCTTTCAGCAACCCCTTTCTACCGAACTGAGGGGAGAAGTACCACCAGTCCTTTGCCGAGGGATGACGCTTGAAGGTGTAAAAATTCCTAAACAAGAAAAGAGTCGGCTGAACTTCAGCTAAACTACAAAGAGAAAGAAATCCTATCAAAAACCTAAAGAAGTTCGGCGCTACTGAGACTAGAGAAATATTCAGAAAATGAAAGAGGACGATGACAAAAGGCGAAAGTGGAAGCCGAAGTCTGGCATGGAAGGCCTCCTGGTACAGACAGAAGCGGTCGGGAGGAGGGGCGCTAACCCGGTCAGTTGGCCCGAGAAGCTCTAGCTCGTACTCCGGAGAAACTCCATATTGAATCCTTATCAGTGAGAGTTCATCCGGAGTCAAAGAGCTGGGGATGGTGTCCGGCGCAAAGACCAGACAAGGTTCGATCCCGACTACGAGTTCATCTACAGTACAAGGACTTTGAGAAACTGGGGCTGACGAACTCCTAGAACCACTAGAAGAGGAGATATCGGAAGACATTTTGGATCAAATAGAAGCCACAAAAATTCCAAAAAAAATTGAGAAAAACAGCAAACAAGCTCTCAAGGAAGCTAAATGAATGGAATACGAAGAAGAAAGAACAGAAAAATGGCAAGAAGTTTCGGGACTAACATAGGTTGGCCCGAGGAGTGCAGGAAGACGGCAAGGATGATGGAAGTCGACCCGGAGGATGCCTAAGACCAAGAAGGATGCTAAAGGAGGCTGGAGCTCTCGGAGAAAAGGAAGGGACTGAGGGACTCTCTCAGACAAAGTGAAATCCCTGAAGGAGGAGGACGTGTTTAAATAGGCAATGGGGTCCGGAGCTGTTATGATCGCGGATCTCCTCTGGCCGACCTACACTTGCTGCGTGTCCCACTCACTATGGCAGGCTGTCGAAAATGGCTGATAGCTAACAAAGTCATTATTACGCAGTACCTAAAGCCACGCCCCAACAGAAATTCCAAAAAAATCTTTTCGGATCATCTTGATTTGAAAAGACTCCGACACCAGCATGCCGAACGTCAAAATATCAAGCAACCACCGAGTGCGGAAATCGAGGGGGGCAACTTCGATCGTGAGAATTTCTCTGTACTTCCTTCATTCAGAACTCGAAATTGAAAGTAGGGGGACTGGTGTTGGGTATAAAATACCCTCCGATCGAAGTTTGTAAAAGACCGAACCTTCCAGGGCTTTTTCCAGCTTCCGACCTTGTGTGGCATCTCTCTGAACCCCCTCGACCGTCCGAGCTTCTGGACTTCTCCAACAATGAGCTTCTCCATCCATCTATCGGGCCGCGCCAAAGGCTCTTTGGGCCTCACTATCAGCCGACCTTCTACAGTGATCGACTATTCTCCAAACTTCTTTCGAACTTCATCAATATCCGAGCTTCTCCGACAATGAGATTTCTACAGTAATTAGACTCCATCCAAGTTTCTACAGCGGTCGACTGCCTTCAGGATTCTAACCGAGCTCCTGCAAGAGCCGAACTTCTACTACGAGCGGTCTATTCCAAACTTCTACTATGAGCGGTCTACTCCGAACTTCTACGACGAGCGGTCTACTTCGAACTCCTACAACGGGCTGTCTACCCTAGATATCTATGGTAAGCAAATTTCATTCGAGCCTGTACTGTAAATAAATTTTTTCTGAACTTCTATTATAGGTAGACTTCAACCGAGCTTCTTCATAGTCGGATCTCAGACGAGCTTCTACAATGGGATAGGATCCACCGGCCAGGTCGTAACTCCGAGCTCCCACGATAACTGATCTTCGATCGAGCTTCTACAACAAGCGGTCTCCTTTCATTCTTCTACAAGAACCAGACTCTGTCCGAACTTCCAAAGCAGATGGATATCGGATGAGCTTCTACGATGGACGGACTCCGATAACTGGATTTCTACAATGGTCGATCGCCTCCAGTGTCTGCCGAACCTCCCCAGCCATCAGTCTTCAATAGCATCAGCCGGACTTCCGTAACACCATCCAGACTTCCACAGGATCTCCAGACTCCTCTAGTGGACGAACCTCCCCAATGCCATCCGAAGTCCACCGTCGGTCGACCCTCCGCCAGATTCTTCATGAAACCGAACTTCTCTGATGGATAATCTTCAGACGAGCTCCCACATCAGGCAAATCCCAGATGGACTTCTCTAGTAATCGGACTCCTACTGAAATTCACCGATAGAAAGTCTCCATCCGAGCTTCTATAGCAGATGACTCCGACCTGTAGCATCAGCGCCTGAGGCATCCGACAATAGTAGACTTGTCGCAGCCTCAAAAATATCCGAGCTTCTCCTAGATCGATGGGATAGAGAGCCATTCTGCTCCATTAGATATCCCAGTCGAGCTCCGACCGACAGATCCAAACTCTCTGGCAAGTCACGATAATGGCCACTACCCTACTCTACTCTCTGCAACGGATTCTGCATGGCTCCACCACTCTCTGGCAAGTCACAACAACGGACACCACTCCACTCTTTGTAACAAACTCTACGTGATCCTGAACGACCCCTGACACCACTACTCTCCGTAACAAACTCCGTGCGGCTCTGAACAACCTACTACCAGGCGGTTATAGACGTCGCTGTCAATCAGTTACGCTTTTCATCTATAAAAAAGAGACCCCCAGATACGTTCTTCTCTAAGCTCTAAACTCTATCTTGAATCTCTGCTAAAATTCTCACTCGAGCACTCCATTTCTGTTGAAGCAGAGTACTGACTTGAGCGTCAGAGGGTCTTGCCAGAGCACCCCCAACTCCGGTTTAGACTTTCCTTGCAGGTCCCGATGGCGACTGCAGTCATCTCAACTCCAGCTACTCCGACTTCGATAGAATTTTGCACCAACATCTACTATGTCTCTCAGTAGTAGCGATCATTGACCCATACTCAGATATTGAGTTCTGAATTTAGATAGGTCTAAATCTGATCTACTGCTTACATCCATGCATGTAAATTTTATCATGTGATTATTTTAGATTTTATATGGAATATCATGTCATGGATCTTAGAGTAGCTTGATTTGATGATTAGATCATATGCATGTTAGATTAATTTGATTAATCTATTTACTTTTCGCTACAAATTATTTAAAAAAGAATTGAAATACTTGCATGAAATCGCCTATGTTGTCTAACAGTGGTATCGGAGCCTAAGTTCATTATGACATGTTATATATATATATTAAATCTAAATTTTAATTTTATTTAGATCTAATATATAATATCTTAGATCTGAAATTGATTAATGGTTCATCGTACAAACTGATATAAGATTATCCTGCTATAGGATTTACCCCTTACAATGAACTGGTTGTCCTAGTTTGTATCGATCTTTGATAAAATCTAATTTTATGTATTGTATGTGATATTTATGATCTAATTTAGATGTTATCTAAAGTTGTGATCAGATCTGATGTAATTTAGATTAGATCTAAATTCATGTATATATGATATGTGACTAGATTAGATGATCCGATTAGCAAGTACTTGAATTAAGTTGATCACCAGACTGTCTAATCATAAGAGCAAGAAGGGTTTGAAGGCCCTCTTTTTTCATTCGATGGAGTGCTCTTATGGTTTGTAGGGGTGTCATGTGATTAAATCCAATGAAGAAGAATGTGAAAGGAAGAACTTATTTTTTTGCAAAACTCTAGATCTTGAAATTCTAGGTTTGTTGTATGTGATACAAAGTTGTATGAAAAATAAAATATCTAATCTATATGATTAAAATTATTTTAATCATAAGAAAATAAAATCTCGAATCATAAAATATTTAGATGTGATTTAAAAGATATTTATGATTAATTTTATTTTAAAATTATGTAAGATTTTTCAGATCTGAAACTCCTCGAATCATGCTTGCACAATTACTAAGCTGATCCAATTTTGAACTGAGTTGACCCAGTCCTCTTGTGTAGCCAGCTCAATGTTGATTAAGTCAATCTAGTTTCAGAATAAAAAATTTTTACATAATATTTATTATAAATTATTTATAAAATTAAAATTAAAATTATTTCAAACCTAAATATTGCTCCTTGAATTGATTTTGATAATTACAAAGCATTTGAGGGGGTTACAAATGATTTTGACTTGAAAAAAGATTTATTATATTTCAGGGGCAAAATCATAATTTTATCAAGTTCTGATTCGAAAGCCTCAAGAGCAAGAACACAAAATTTATAATCTATTGGAGGTAATTTTAATATCTTTGAATATGTATTTTGAAAGAAAATTATGTTTATATATTTGAGTCGACTCCATGAGTCGACTCATGGCAAAAGAGGCTGAACGGTATGCTGAATTCTTTGGCTAGCACACTCTATGAGTTGACCCCATGAGTTGATCCCTGAGCATGAGTCGACCCTATGAGTCGACCTTTACTGATGTGTGGGTCAAAATTACAGAATAGTCATTTTCTGTTTGATGCTATAGAAGTCAACCCCATGAGTCGACTCATAAGCATGAGTCGACCCTATGAGTCGACCCCTATGATGAAAAAATTTTGCAACAGCTAGTTTTCAGCTCATTTTGGCTGCATTTAATACCCATTTAATATGCTCCAACGACTCTATTTTAGCCCAAATTACTCTCCACCATTATTTGAAGTTATAAAGAGCACTTGAAGGAGAGAATCAATAAGGTTTTTGAAAAGATTCTTCAAGCATTCATTTTCAACCCCAAGCAAGAGCCATCTTGAAGTTAAAGAAGCTTTTATTTCAAGTTCATCAACCCCTCAAGAGCTCATTCAAGTCTTCAACCACCTTGAGAAAAATCAGAAAAGCTTGCTTCTCTTTGTGTAAAGTGTATTTAAAGCTTTATTCACTCATTAAAGGAGCTACATCTGTATTTCCATATGATTAATTATTATACTCTATTTTTGAGTTAAATTTTTATTTTAGAAGGATTCTAAAATATGGAAAGATTGATCCGAACCTTGAATCGGATTGTATTAGATTGGCTTGTACCCAAAAAATAAATATTCTAGCTTAGAATAGCTAGAGTCAGAGGTTCCAACATTGTATTCAGGTTGAATACGGTTTAGTGGATTTGTATTACCAAGGAGCTTGGGGAGTGGACGTAGGTGCAAGGTTGACACCGAACCACTATAAATCTTTTTGTTTGTGTTGTGCTTACTTGCTCTCCTTTTAAATTTTCTTATCTTCTTGCATTCTTGCATCCAACTTCTACACCTTACATAAATTTTACTCTCCACATTTATCCTGCTCATTGTTAAATAATCCTCATAGTTGTAAGTTAATTTTTAAATTTTTAAAAGAAACCTAATTCACCCCCCCTCTTGGGTTGCATAGCTGGGCAACAAGTGGTATCAGAGTATGGTGCTCTAGCCCTACTTTGATTTAATCATCAAAGAGCTAAAAATCTATGGCAACTCAAGTTGACACTTCACTAGCCGAGGGGCAGTCCACAAACCGACCTTCACTTTTCAATGGGTCAAATTATACCTATTGAAAAGCTCGGATGAAAATCTTTATTCAAGCACTTGACTATGATATGTAGAGTATCATAGTAAATGGACCACACACACCCATTAAAATAATTGATGGTGTAGAATCAACCAAATCCAAAAAAGAATGGGATGAGGTTGATAAGAAAATGGCTCTACTAAATGCTAAAGCCATAAATATTTTGTATTGTGCTCTAGATGCTAATAAATTTAATCATATTTCAACATGCATGTCAGCTAAAAAAATATGGGATAGATTAGAAGTAACTCATGAAGGAACTAATCAAGTGAAGAAATCAAAAATCAACATGCTTGTGCATAAATATGAACTTTTTAAAATGGAACATGATGAATCAATAACTGAGATGTTTACTCATTTTACTGATATTATTAATAGTCTAAAAAGTCTTGATAAGTCTTATTCTAACAGTGATCTCGTAAGAAAGATTCTTATATCTTTACCAAAGACTTGGGAGGTCAAAGTGACCGCAATCCAAGAAGCCAAAGATCTGAATATCTTACCCTTGGAGGAGCTTCTAGGATCACTGATGACTCATGAGCTAAGCATGAAACAACACCAAGAAGAAGATGTCAAAAAGAAGAGGATAATCACCCTCAAATCCACTGCTTAACCTGATAAAGAATCTGATGATACAAAAAATGAAGAGCAGGATGAAGAAATGGCACTCATTACTAGAAGGTTTAAGAAGTTTTTGAAGAAAAGAAGATAAGGAATGAGGAAGAGACCACCTACAAAAGGAGAACATAGCAAAGAGAAGGATAAGAAGCAACCCCTTATTTGTTATGAATGCAAGAAACTGAGATACTTTAAGTCTGAATGCCCACAACTGAAGAAGGGTCCCAAGAAGTACAAGAAGAAGGCCATGATGGCTACATAGAGCAGAAGTGATGAGTCAAGTTTCGAAGAAGAAGACTCAAATGAACAAGCCAACTTGTACCTTATGGTACATAAAAATGAGGTAAATATTGAAACTCCTATTGACTTTACCTTTGAAGAACTTCATGAAGCATTTTATGACCTAATTGATGAACTAAAGAAGCTAGGGGTAAAGAACAAAGAATTAAAATCAAAGAATCAATCTTTACTAAAAGAAAATGAGAGTATTTTAAATGAAAAATCAATCATGTCTCAAGAAAATCTGAACTTAAAAAATGAGATTGTCAAGTTAAAATCAATGGTTGAAAAGTTCACTTTAAGTTCAAATAAACTTCATATGATACTTGACAATCAAAAGACCATTTATGATAAAGTCGATTTTGGATATAACCCTTTAAAGAAACAAAAACTTCTAAAAAATATCTTTGTAAACTCATCATACAACAAGTTTTTAAATATAACTTACTTTAAATGTGGTAAAGTAGGACACAAATCCTATTCATATTTTTCTAACAAATATGAAAATTTCAATGTAAAAAAAATATGGATTCCAAAAGGAACTATTATGACTAACCTAAAAGGATCCAAAAAAATTTAGGTACCTAAAGTTAAAACTTGATTCTTGTGTATAGGTGTGTCTTGCATCTCAAGGAGCAAACTGGAGATAGTATCTTGATAGTGGGTGCTCAAGACACATGATTGGTGATGAATCTCAATTCATCACACTTGATACTAAAAATGGAGGGATGGTCACCTTTGGAGACAATGGCAAAGAAAAGATCATCGGTATAGGTAACATTGGTATCACTCCCTCCAAGTATATTAAAAATATTTTATTAGTAGATGATTTAAAATATAATTTATTAAGCATCAGTCAATTTTGTGATAAAGGATACAAAGTTATTTTTGAATCTTCAGTTTGCATAGTAACTAGTCCTATTAATGAAGACATTAAATTTGTTGAGCATAGACATGGTAATATTTATATGGTAGATTTGAATGATCTTTCTAAAATAAACATGCAATGCCTAGTAGCCTTGAATGCGAAGATTAATGAGACTGGTTGGCTTTGGCATCGTACGCTTGCACATATTAGCATGCATTCACTTTCAAAACTTATTAAAAAGAAATTGGTTATCGGCTTACCCAAATTGAATTTTGAAAAAGATAGAATTTGTGATGCATGCCAAATGGGTAAACAAACATGAGTCTCATTCAAATCTAAAAATATTGTTTCAACTTCTAGGCCATTAGAACTATTGCACATGGATTTATTTGGACCCACTAGAACAACTAGTTTAGGTGGAAAATAATATGATTTTGTAATTATTGATGATTTCTCTCATTTTACATGGGTCTTCTTTTTGGCACATAAGGATGAAACTTTTTATGTTTTCTCAAAATTTTATCGAAAAGTCACAAATGAAAAAAGTTTTTCAATTCAAAATATTCGAAGTGATCATAAAATCAAATTTGAAAATCAAGATTTTGAAAAGTTTTGTGATGAAAAAGGTATTGACCATAACTTTTTAGTACCTAGGACACCCCAACAAAATGGGATAGTAGAAAAGAAAAATAGAACTCTTAAAGAAATGGCCCGTACCATGCTATGTGAAAGCAACCTTCCAAGATATTTTTGGATGAAAGCAATTAATACGGCATGTTATATATTAAATCATGCTTTAATTAGACCAATTTTAAAGAAAACCCCTTATGAGCTTTGAAAAGAAAGAAAATCAAACATTGCATATTTTCATATTTTTGGTTGTCGATATTTTTTTTTGAACAATGGTAAAGAAAGACTAGAAAAATTTGATGCTAAATCTGATGAAGCGATTTTTCTTAGTTACTCCTCTTCTAGCAAAGCTTTTAGAGTTTTCAACAATAGAACTTTAATAGTAGAGGAGTCAATACATATTGTTTTTGATGAAACTAACGATCTTCCTTCAAGAAAGAATAAAGGTATTGATGATGCAGATCCTCTTATAGAAGGGATGAAGGAGATCACTCTAAAAGACTCAACCATTCAAGATGATGAAGAACATGAAGACAAACCGGATGAGGAAGGTGAAGAACAACAAGAACAACCTCTAGGTATAAATGATCTACCAAAAGAATGGAGGTATGATCACAATCACCTCAAGAAACTAATCATTGGTAATCCTACACATGGTGTAAGAACTCGCTCTTCACTTAGAGATGCATTCAATCATTTTGCTTTTGTCTCTTATCTTGAACCTAAAACCATAGATGAAGCTAAAAAAGATTATAATTGGATAAATACAATGCAAGAAGAACTTAATCAATTTGAAAGAAATAATGTATGGACTTTAGTTTCAAGATCTAAAAATTATTCAATAATTGACACAAAATGGGTATATAGGAATAAATTGGATGAACATGAAAATGTGATAAGAAATAAAGTGAGATTAGTTGCAAAAATTTATAATCAAGAAGAAGGAATTGATTTTGATGAGACCTTTATACCTGTTGCTAGATTAGAAGCAACTAGACTTCTACTCGCATATGCTTGCTTTATGAATTTTAAGTTATTTCAAATGGATGTCAAAAGTACTTTTCTAAATGAATATATTGCTGAAGAAATTTATGTAGAACAACCTCCAGGTTTTGAAAATCATACTTTTTCTAATCATGTTTTTAAATTAAACAAAGCATTATATGGTTTGAAACAAGCACTTAGGGCTTGGTATGAAAGGCTAAGCAAATTTTTGCTTAATAATAATTTTTCAAGAGAAAATATAGACACAACCCTTTTCATTAAAAGAAATCAAAATGATATATTAGTTATACAAATATATGTTGATGACATTATTTTTGGGTCTACTAATGAAACTTTTTGTCAAGTTTTTGCTAAGCTCATGCAGGGGGAGTTCGAGATGAGCATGATGGGAGAACTTACATTCTTACTCGGACTACAAATCAAATAAACAAAGGAAGAAATTAACTGCTAGTAGATCAGATATTATATTTAGTATTTATCTTTGTGCTCACTTTCAATCAAATTCGAAAGAATCTCACTTGAATGTAGTTAAAAGAATCCTTAGATATTTAAATGGTACACAAACTCTAGGACTATGATATTCTAAGGACTCATTAATTGACTTGATAGGATATTCAGATGTTGATTTTGCTGGATGTAGATTAGATAGAAAAAGTACTAGTAGAACTTACCAATTTTTTGAAGTTAACTTAATCTCTTGATTTAGCAAGAAGCAAAACTCGGTAGCACTATCTACGACCGAGGCCGAATATATTACAGTCGAAAGTTGTTGTGCTCAAGTCTTTTGAATTAAGCAATAACTTGAAGACTTTGGCATCAAACTCAATGAAACTCCCATAAGATGTGATAACACCAGTGCTATAAATCTAACTGAAAATCCAATTCAGCATTCTAGATCAAAATATATTGAAATTAGGTATCATTTCATAAGAGAACATGTCCAAAATAAAGATATAATTCTTGATTATGTTTGTACTAAAAAATAATTGGCTGACATCTTTACCAAGGCCTTAAGTGAAGATAGATTTTGTGAAATTAAAAGAGAACTAGGAATCCTTGATCCATCAGCTTAAGTATCTCTCTGATTTCAAATTCTTAATGCCAAAAATTCATTGAACCAAATCTATTGAGCTCAATTCTCATTTTTCTTAAGAGCTCAAAAGCTCAAAACTATCATTCACATGATCAATATTTGGGTAAACATCCTTCTCTCAGAGTTTCAAATTTTTTTGAAATTATCTCATTATTTTTTTGAATTTTTCTATGCCATGAATCGACCCCCAGGGTCAACCCTAGGGTAATCTTACAATTTTGTCAAAATCCTTCGGGCGCTCTCTTTTTATTGAGAATTTTTTCTTGAGCCGACTCAGTCCTTCGTCATCTTCCTCCCACTGAACCAAAAGCTCTCCATCTCTTCTCCCACAAACCAAAGATTTTTCTCAAATATCTCCTCCCATCGATTTTCACTCTTCAAATCGCCCATTTAGGAACCAAGTTTCTCTCCTCTTTCTTCTTCATTTGGGGCAGTTCGAGCTTGCCCTAGACTCTATCTGTCTTCTCCAAATTAGCACATCATCTCTCCAAAATCTTTGCCTTTCCACTAGAATCTTTTTCTCTCTCCCTCATATTTAGTCTCCAAAGCTCTTTTTTGTAAGTCCTTCTTGTGCAAATGGCTCCCAAAATGAAGCTTCCACAGAGGAGAAAATCTGTTCACGGGTTGGAAGAGAGTGTGCGCAGAAAGAGATTGACAGTCGAGCCCTCTTCAGATTCAATCCCTGCTTCAGGTCTTGCTTTAGCTTCCACTCAGTCTCCAATCAGCCCAAGCAAGGTACCTCTTTCTGACCAGAAAGTAGAATCCAAGAAAAATATTGATTTCAATTTTTTTTGAAAAAGAAGGGTTCACTATTGGATCGAAGATTAAGTATCAAGGATGGAAATTTTACTACTCTTTAAAGAAAAATACTTATATCGATCTAGTCAGGAAATTTTATTTAAATTTGAGCTATAGCAATGGAACAGTAAAATCTACAGTAAAAAGTATTAGTGTTATTCTTGATCCAGTATATTTGGGACAGATACTGCATTTGCCTTGTAAAGGCTATACCAATATGGAGCTCCCTATTAAAGAAGAAGGAATTAATGTTATCTTAGGGAGAACTTATACTGAAAGTCTAAATAAATTAGAAGCAAAATTTTTTTCTACTGAGATGAGGCTGTTACATCACTTGGTAACCAAACTGTTTGTCCCTAGGAGTGGTAGACACGACCTTCTATCTGGTAGGGACATTTGCATTATGTACCATGTGATCACCCAAATGAAGGGAGGGAAACTGCTTTTCCTCGTAGGATCTTCCAGATTTCATCAAATCTGGGGCAAAATAATTTTTAAAAAAAATTATCTTATATATTTTAGATCTAATTTTATTATTTGATATTTAAAATCTAAAATTAAATTTAAAACTATGATGAAAGAAAAAGTACCTCAAGGGTAATCTGATTATCCTATAGATGATCTCTGCACAGCCTGAGGTTCTGATGTAGCCACACAAGCACCTGGCCTCTATCGGTATCCACTTAGGTAGGATCTAGAATGTCTTCTCCTCATGATTCTATGTTCCAAAAATTAGATCTTTATTTGATTTGAAAGTGCTTCAGAACTCCTTCTGAAGTTGGAGCAGCAGCCTATCGAAGATGTCCTGCAGCCTTCTGTTCCAGGCGTCATCATGCCTTGGATCTTTGCCAGATGGACGTCCAACTCTTTGGATGTGAAGAGGGGAGGAAGGAGAGTAGGGAGGATATGGAGAAGAGGAGAGGGGGAGATAGCTATTGGGTTTTGTATATAAAATAATTTCTATCATGAAACCCTAGGGCAGTAGGGTTTATATAGACCCTGTATGCTGCGCAGTGCCACATCATTCAACCAATCAAAAAATTCCAATAAATTTTGAAAAAATTTTGATTGGTGGAGTGATATCATCTGATCACATCAGATAAGAACTCCCACCCTCTCTCCTAAGTTGGCACCAACATTGGATAAGCTCAATCAAGGTGGCGCCAAAGAGTCCATGTTTATCAGGACTCTTTGGTTCTTATCCATTTGGGGCGCCCACTTTAATCCAAATGGGCTCATGCCATCATCTGATTATGGCACCCAATTCAATTGGATTTTGGCATGTGGACACTCCACAAAAATCCTCCAATGAGTCCTCTTCAGTTTAAGACCCATATGTCAACTTTTGACAGATGTCCTAAAATGAAATTGGCAGGTGCTAAAAATTAGCAGGTGTTATCTTAAATTCATCTCATGAATTAAGACAAGCCTTTTCTGAGTAGGACAAGCTTCATTTAGACTGAGAGAAACCTTCTCAAGGTTCTCTGGATGAGTCAAATCATATTTGGCTCAGTAGAGACAGAAAAGATTACACGAGGAGAAAGTTAGGCTCAATCGTGTGCTAGCATAATTTCCTTGAACCTAATTGGATCTAATTCAAATCAATTGGGTTAGCCCAATTGATGACATCTAGACCCTAACCCTTATTTGTGTGACCCAGTTAGGTTCAATTTTGTATGGTAATGAGACATGTCATGATCTCATCATCGACATCATTGAAACTCCTTTCGATGGACCAGAACTCTTCTGATTCAGACAATTAGAATGATCGATCATCCAATGTGAAACCTTAATGAAAAACTCTTTTTCATTATTTCACTCTTTCATGGCCATGGGCTTAAGGACTCAATCTTTCAATTATCATAGGACTACTCCTCTCATCTATCGAGGTTGATAGACCCCATCTTGGTGCGACTTAGTTCCTACTACGAATATGCCACAGCCAACATACACCTCAGGGTTCCAAATGGCTAGGAGATCGAGTTATGGTGTAGTCAAACTATAACACACTCAAGGTGAACTGTCGATGTACCTCAGGTCAAAGAACTAGACATACAACTGCAGCATCGAGCTAGTCATCGACGAGAAGGTAGACTTCCTTATGACTGCTTGATATGGTCACGCTCAATACTCTCGTTCTCAACGAATATCTGTACTCTCACTCTGGTGTCTCTACACCGTAGACTCAAGATACATCTATCCTAAGGAAGCGATCGTACACCAACCTTTCGGATCGATCACCATCCTCGTGATGATCCTATGGTCAGGAGCTGTTTATGAGTTAGTTATGTAAATTCATGCCTTAAATTTTCAACTCTTGAAAATATGAATTTACATTTTCACTAACTCAAAGGATGTATCACAGACACAATGTACACAATATGATAGAAGAATAACTTTTTTTATTCATTTATAGTCAAAATTATAAATTTGCCCTTAGATTTGTACAGGAATGTGTCAGCCGATCTGGCATTTAGGGCACACATCTAACAAACTCCCACTTGACCTAATACCAATTGGCTACATATCTAAGTCCCATCTTCTCAAGGTGGGCTTCGATCTTCTGTTGGCCAAATGGCTTAGTCAGCGGGTCTGCCACATTATCTGTGGAGTTGACTCTTTTGACCTTGACATAACCCTTTTCGAGGTTATCACAGATCAAATGGAATTACCGCTCGATGTACTTGGACTTCTGGTGAGACCGTGGCTCCTTAGCTAGGGCTATGGCACCATTATTGTCGCAGTAAAGAGGTATGGCATCCGATGACATCACTCCAAGCTCTGCGGAAAACTTTTTATACCAAAATGCCTCCTTCATAACTTCTGAGGCAGTAATATGTTTTGCCTCCATGGTGGAATCAGCAATCACCGTCTACTTGGAACTCTTCCAGCTAACTGCACCACCATTGTAAATGAACAGACTCTCAGATGTCGACTTTCAATCATTTATATCAGATATAAAGTCTGAGTCTGTATATCCCTAAATCTGAAGTTCTCCATTCCCAAAGATTAGAAACATATCCTTAGTCCTTCTCAAGTACTTAAGGATACATTTCACAGAAGTCCAGTGCTCTTCGCCTGGATTTGACTGATATCTGCTTGTGACACTCATAGCATGGGCTATATCAGGTCGTGTACATAGCATGGTATACATGAGGCTCCCTATTGTCGAAGCATAAGGTATCTTGCTCATGCGTTCAATCTCCTCAGGTGTGCTAGGGCACATCTTCTTAGAGAGATGAATGCTATGTCTAAAAGGTAATAAACCTCTTTTGGAGTTTTTCATGCTAAACCTTTTTAGCACCTCCTCTATGTACATCTTCTGTGAAAGTCTCAGCATCCTATTTGGTCTATCTCTATAGACCTTAATACCCAGCATAAAGGATGCTTCTCTTAGATCTTTCATAGAGAACTCTTTAGACAACCATACTTTGACTGAGGTCAACATGAGAATGTCATTCCCAATTAGGAGGATGTCATCTATGTACAATACAAGGAAGACAACTGCACTCCCACTGACCTTTTTGAACACACATGGTTCCTCCTCATTCTTGATGAAACCAAATATTTTGATCACATCATTGAAACGAGTATTCCAACTCCGAAATGCTTGCTTAAGTCCATAAATGGACTTTTGCAGCTTGCAGATCTTGTGACCATCATCACTGGATGTGAAACCAAGTAGCTATTCTATATAGATATCTTCCTCAAGATGTTCATTTAAGAATTCCATTTTCACATCCATCTACCATATTTCATAATCGAAATAGGCTGCAACAGCAAGCAATGTGCGGATAGATTTTAGCATGGCTACGGGCGAAAAGGTATCCTGATAGTCAATGCCTTCGCGCTGACTATAACCTTCCGCTACGAGCCTAGCCTTGAATGTCTCCACATTCCCATCTGCACCTATCTTTCTCTTGAAGATCCATTTACACCCAATAGGTATAATACCTTCAGGTGGATCTACCAAGGTCCAGACTTGATTTGAGTGCATCGAGTCAATTTCTGATCTCATTGCCTCTAACCATTTCTCAGAGTCGATATCTAATATCGCCTCGTCATAGGTCTTGGGGTCATCACCATGAGCCCCATTTCCCATGAAGAATATTTTCTCTACTTCCTCTTGTATGGTACCTAAGTACCTTTCAGGAGGATAGAAAATCCTAGTCGATCTATGAGGTGAAAGAGGTTGTGTTGGGACTGGTTCTGATTGATTAGATTCCTTAGGTTCTTGAGCTCATTGCTCTTAGGAGATATTCTCCTTGGGCTTAACTATTCTTCTGATGCCACCATCTTGAATAAACTATTTTTCAAGAAAAATAGCATTTCGACTCACAATCATATTGTGGTCTTCCGAAATATAGAAATAGTATCCTAATGACTCTTTAGGATATCTTATGAATCGAGCTCTAAAAGACCTGAACTCTAACTTGTCCGCCTGCTGTCTTTTGACATGAGCTGGACAATCCCAAATTCTGAGATGATTCAGACTTGGCTTCTTACCTTGCCATATCTCATATGGTGTGGTAGGAACGATTTTAGAGGAAATCCTATTCAATACATAAATTGCTGTTATGAGACAATGTCCCCAAAAAAATTCGAAGAGGTCCATGAAGCTCATAATGGAACGGACCATATCTAATAGGGTCTGATTTCTCCATTCTGAAACCTTGTTGAGTTGAGGCGTTCCAAGTGGAGTCCATTGAGAGACTATGCCATTATCCTTAAAATAGTCTAGAAACTCTCGACTAAGGTATTCACCTCCTCAATCTGATTGAAGAACCTTAATGGGCTTTCCTGTTTATTTTTCTACCTCATGTCTGAATTTTTGAACCTTTCAAAAGCTTCAGACTTGTGTTTCATTAGAAATACATATCCGTACCTAGACATATCATCGGTAAAGGTAATGAAGTAGATGTAGTTGCCTCTAGCCGGCACATCAAATGGGCCCCACACATCCGTATGTACTAGGGCAAGTAGGTCTGTGGCCCTTTCCCCATGTCCCACAAAAAGAAGCTTGGTCATTTTGCCATGAAGGCATGATTCACAAACTGGATATGACTCGGAAGTCAATGGACTCAATAGTCCAAATTTTTCCAATTTGTTAACCCTGTCTTCCGTTATATGACCTAGCCTTAGGTGCCATAGATACTTATCATTTAGACTATCTCTAGGCTTTTTAATTCCTATGGCATTCATATTTTGCTCAATATTAAATACAGATACATCAATATGTAGCTGATAGAGATTGTTAATAAGAAAACCATCTGTAACTTTATTATTTTCATAAAAAATATTACAATCGTCCTTATGAAAGCTAATCACATAGCCTTCTTATGCTAAACATGAAACAAGAATCAAATTCCTGCTTGCTACAGGCACATAATAACAGTCTCTTAAAACTAAATCTAATCCTAACGGTAATCGCAGAGGGTAGGTTTCCACTACCACAACAGCAACTCTTGCTCTATTTTTGATGTGTAGGATCATCTCCCCATCCCTCAGCCTCTTGCTCTCCTCAAGACCCTGCATAGAAGTGCACAAATGAGTACTAGAACTAGAGTCAAGCACCTAACTGGATGCAGAAGAAACTGTAAGATTAGACTCTAAAATGAGCATACCTCCAGAAAGACCATCCTTCTTGTTCTTCAGGGTGGCCAGGTACTGAGGACAGTTTTGCTTCCAATGGCCATCTGATTGGCAGTGAAAATATTTTCCCTTATCAGCAGCCTTCTTCTTCGATTCTGTCTTCTTCTTCTTGCCATAAACCTTCTGCTTCTTTGCAGACTTCCTTTTCTTTTCAAAAGATTTTTTCTTGGAAAAAGTCCACTCTACAGTAAGAACTGAGCCTTTTGAACCCTTCATTGAAAGCTCAGCCATAACCAGCATATTCATTAACTCGACCAAGGTACACTGTATCTTATGCATATGAAAGTTCATGATGAACTGACCATATGTATCGGACAAGGACTGAAGGATCACATCAATCTGAAAATCTTTGTCTAAGATGATACCGAGCTTCTCAAGCTCCTCAAGATCCTTGATCATTGTCAAATAGTGATCTTGGACTGACTGCCCATCATGCATCTTGGTCTTAAAAAGTCTTTGACAGACTTGATACTTGGCTGCGCGACTCTGTTCACCAAACAACTCTTGTAGGTGAGCCAACATTTGGTGGGTAGTCAAAATGTTCTCATGTTGGCACTGCAAGTCATTAGACATTGCACCCAACATATAGTACCTTGCTTTGTTATCATCATCCGTCTACTTTTTCAGAGACGCTCTCTGTTCAGTGGTCGAACATGCTGGTATGGCAGGTAGGTCCTAGTCTAAGACATGAGTCAATTTTTCAGAACCCAGAATAATTTTCTAGTTCCTCAACCAGTCCTTGAAATTGGGTCCAGTCAGTCTATGGGTGTCTAGAATTTTGGTCAGGGGGTTTGAGGCAGATATGTTTCCTGTAGAGAGTCAAAAGTTTCTAGTTAGATTTTGTTATCAGACTCAACCAATTTATTTAGAGTTTTCATTTTTAAACAAATTAGGCTCCCACTATTTTTTCAGATCCCTACACTTCCTCGGTAAAGATGTGAAAATCTCCATGATCAGTGATTTTTAATGGGTGGTGCGGTCTCACCGACTGGCTCACCACCTCACTTAACAGTTATTGGTGATGGGTCAACTGATGAGTGGACAACTCTTGTCCAATGATTCTCTAATCATGGTACACCCAAAACTTGATCTCTAATTCATGAAGCTCACCGTGTCTGGGATATTGCTCAAATCCTTAGTTAAGTCAAATCCACCATTTGCACGAACTAGATTCCTGATTGGGTCCCTCACCGTATCTGAAATATTGAGCCCAACCCAACCTCTAATCCGTAGCATCCAATGCCTAATGGACATGGTTGCATCTTCCCGGTGTAATTGAGCCACTGTAATCAGCGAGAACAATCAACCCCGGGAAGGGCCCACACATCCACAATGGTGAAAGACCTAGACTTAATATTTTCTTAGAAAGATTTATTTAGGTCTCATTAAACTTGACTTGACATAGTCATAACAATTATGACTAACCTAGTGGCATGGGTTAGCTCGAATTGTTAGCTACCTCTAATCAGAACTGAGTCGACACATATGGCCAGATAAGTGAGACCGGTGGGAGGGATATGCTATTAACTCGATAAGAACGCATTCGAGTCGAGTAGCTCCCAATTAAAAACTAGTCAATCGCATCTGTCCAACTTACCTTAGACACCAAATTATCAAACCAGAACTAATTGGGTTAGCCTACAATCCAGGCTCTAACCACTGAGCCAAATTAGGTCTTAACTTGATTGAGTCACATCTAAATATGATTCGACCTTGACCTAGACTTAATCCTATTAAACTGGTCAATTATTAGCTTTCATGATCCCACCTAACTAACTCTTGATTCGGTTTGATCAATCGCTAGACCTAATTGAGCTATCCAAGCCCGAACCTAATTTTATGAAAATATCTTAGATCTGAAATTCTCAATTTTAGACCTAACTTAATTTCATAAGCTTAATTCATTAATTAAGTTTAGATTCATAAACAAAGTATGTAAAATAAATCCTAAGGTTTCAGGATCTAGGATTTTGCAGAAAAGTAAGTTTTGATTTCTGATTAAGGATGAACGCGTGGCACCCCTACACGTCATATGAACACCCCATTGAATGAAAAGAGAGGGTCTTAAAACCCTACTTTGTTCTTATGACTGGACCGTCATGAGGAACATCTTAATCAAAAATATAAATTTAACTACAAAACTAGTTAGATCTAAATTAACATATCACATATACAATTAAAGATCTAACTAATACATACTTTGCATACATCTCATGTATCAAAAATTAATCTAATTAACATGCTTTCAGATCTGATACATCATATGTAATATCTAAAAAATAAAATTTAAATTGAACTATTCAAAATAAAAACTATTTTAGGCAAGTTACTAGAATAATTCTATAACTAGTCTAGGCATACTGCAGATCAATTTTATAAAAAAATTAAAATTTTATTTTCTATTTTTTGATCTAATTATAATAATTATAATATCAAAAAAATAAAAAATAATTAGATTTAATTTATATTTTAATCTTATTAAAATATAAAACTGAAGACCATTCATGGATTCAACTAATCCTAGTCTAGTCATGCATCTTATGCATGTTAGATCTTCTTAGATTTAATTTTAAATATTTTGATTTTAGATCCTATCACATCTAATGTGATATTTGAAATCCTTTAATATTATATAAATTAAAATCAGATCTAAAATAGATCTAAAATAGAGCCAACAATCTGGCTCTGATACCACTTGAAGGGAGGGAAACTGCTTTTCCTCATAGGATCTTTCAGATTTCATCAAATCTGGGGTAGAATAATTTTTTTTAAAAAATTATCCTATATATTTTAGATTTAGTTATATAGATCTAATTTTATTATCTGATATTTAAAATCTAAAATTAAATCTAAAACTATGATGAAAGAAGAAGTACCTTAAGAGTAATCTGATTACCCTGTAGATGATCTCTGCACAGCCTGAGGTTCTGATGTAGCCACGCAAGCGCCTGGCCTCTACCAGTATCCACTCAGGCAAGATCTAAAATATCTTCTTTTCACAAATATATACTCCAAAAATTAGATCTTTATCTGATTTGAAAGTGCTTCAGAACTCCTTCTGAAGGTGGAGCAGCAGCCTATCGAAGATATCCTGCAGCCTTCTGTTCCAGGCATCACCACGCCTTGGATCTTTGCCAGATGGATGTCCTACTCTTTGGACATAAAGAGGGGAGAAAGGAGAGCAAGGAGGATGTGAAGAAGAGGGAAGGGGGTGGTAGCTATTAGATTTTGTGCATAAAATAATTTTTATCGTTAAACCCTAGGGCAGCAGGGTTTATATAGACCCTGTATGCTGCGTAGTGCCACATCATTCAACCAATCAAAAAATTCCAATAAATTTTGAAAAAATTTTGATTGGTGGAGTGATATCATCTGATCACATCAGATAAGAACCTTCACCCTCTCTCCTATGTTGGCACCAACATTGGATAAGCTCAATCAAGGTGGCGCCAAAAAGTCCATGTTTATCAGGACTCTTTGGTTCTTATCCATTTGGGGTGCCCACTTTAATCCAATTGGGCTCATGCCATAATCTAATTATGGCACCCAATTCAATTGGATTTTGGCATGTGGACACTCTACAAAAATCCACCAATGAGCCCTCTTCAATTTAAGACCCATATGTCAACTTTTGATAGATGTCCTAAAATAAAATTGGCAGGTACTAGAAATTAGCAGGTGTTGTCTTAAATTCATCTCATGAATTAAGATAAATCTTTTTTGAGTAGGACATGCTTCATTTAGACTGAGAAAAACTTTTTCAAGGTTCTCTGGATGAGTCAAATCATATTTGGCTCAGTAGAGACAGAAAAGATTACATGAGGAGAAAGTTAGGCTCAATCGTGTGCTAGCACGATTTCTTTGAACCTAATTGGATCTAATACAAATCAATTGGGTTAGCCCAATTGATGACATCCAGACCCTAACCCTTATTTGTGTGACCCAGTTAGGTTTAATTTTGTATGGTAATGAGACATGTCGTGGTCTCATCATCGACATCATCGAAACTCCTTTCGATGGACCAGAACTCTTCTGATTCAGACAATTAGAATGATCGATCATCAATATCATTCTAATTGCTCCCAAAATCTATTAGTGACACCTAGCAGTATATGGTCGCAACTCATCAGAACTAAAGATGAACCTCTTGGTGCAGTTACCTGTGTGATTGAGTTCCTCTATCATGAGTCCCGACTGAATTAGGGTTAAGGTGAACTCGTCAAACCCAACATCAGTCATATGAGTTAATCGATCGATTCGAGTCCGATATGAAACTTTAATGGAAAACTCTTTTCCATTATTTCACTCTGCCATGGCCATGGGCTTAAGGACTCGATCTTTCAATTATCATAGGACTACTCCTCTCATCTACCGAGGTTGATAGATCTCATCTTGGTGCGACTTAGTTCCTACAATGAATATGCCACAGCCAACATACATCTCAGGGTTTTGAATGGCTAGGAGATCGAGTTATGGTGTAGTCAAACTATAACACACTCAAGGTGAATTATCGATGCACCTCAGGTCAAAGAACTAGACACACAACTGCAGCATCGAGCTAGTCATCGACGAGAAGGTAGACTTCCTTATGACTGCTTGATATGGTCACGCTCAGTACTTTCATTCTCAATGAATACCTGTACTCTCGCTCTGGTGTCTCCACACTGTAGACTCAAGACACATCTATCCTAAAAAAGCGATCGTACACCAACCTTACGGATCGATCACCATCCTCATGATGATCCTATGGTCAGGAGCTGTTTATGAGTTAGTTATGTAAATTCATGCCTTAAATTTTTAACTCTTGAAAATATGAATTTACATTCCCACTAACTCAAAGGATGTATCACAGACAATGTACACAATGTGATAGAAGAATAATCTTTTTCATTCATTTATAGTCAAAATTACCAATTTGCCCTTAGATTTGTACAGGAATGTGTCAGCCGATCTGGCATCTAGGGCACACATCTAACACCAAACCCCCCTGAACCTTCCAGCATTGATGTTTGAGGCCATGAGGGAACCTTGAACTGGTCCAAATCTCACTTGCCTTTTGGTATGGCACTCACCATAATTTTTAGAAGGTTCGAAATCATTTTTGGGGGAGAGACAGTTGCTAGACTATTTCATTCCGACGCCATCAACCACCACATACTGCATCGCATGGGTTTCTCTAAGACTGATGGTGGTTGGACAAAGGGTGTTGAGGAGAGAGCAGAGGATAGAGCAGAGGAGGAGGGACCATCTTCACCTCTTCATGATCACAGAGCATCCTCAGATATTCAGTTCATATCTGATCATGAGGCTGGTCCTTCAGAGTCTGTGAGGAGGTATGCTTCAGTTCCACAGTCAGAGAGCAGGGCACATCCTTCAGAGTTCAAACTAGCAGATGATCAGATTGAGATGATGTCCCAGCATGTTGCCTCCATTCTATCTCAGCAGTTTGCTACTTCAATCTTTGCTCAAAGATCGACATCCCAAGGTGACTCAGACCAGACTCTGATCCCTCATATTTCTACTATTTTTCAGATGCTTACTGATCAGTCAGTACGCATTGAACAGCTTGAGGGATGTATTTTGAGATTGACAGGCCGAGTATTAGACTTGTAGGGGCAAGTATTAGCTTTAACCCATCTCCAGCCGTGTGAGGATATCACAGAGGTCTCAGACCTATCTGCAGAGGTGGCTAGACTTCGAGGAGTTTTAGAGAATGGCTTTGACTTCTTGAGGAGAGAGATCAGGGACTCCAATGAGAATGCTTCTACTCAGTTCAGTGCCCTGATGCAGTCTGTATCAAGAGCCTTAGATCTTTTGGACACCATCAGATTTTTTCTTATTGCACAGTCTGTAGCTTATCAGGCTCCAGGATCCTCTCACCCCTCTACTCATGCTGGTACCTCTACCCATGGCCGAAGCAGACATTGTCGAGGTCGTGCTTGTGGACTTGATCCTACATCTCCTCACCCTAGCTCTGATTCTTCAGATTCTGATCCCTCTAGCCATGACATCTATTAGATCTAGATTAGTTTGTCTCCTATGTCTAGAATCTATCTTATGGGCCTTGTATTTGTTGGCTAATTAACTCTTAGATAGTTTCTATCCATGACTTTTGTATTTTGAGTTGACTCATGTGTATTGGGATACCTTTTGTATTCAGTCACTTTTGAATATATATATATATATATATGTGTGTGTGTGTGTGTGTGTGTGTGCGCGCGCGCGCGCCCTTTGACTTTCAATGAATGTTTATGAATGTGATTAAATTGAATTATTTTAATTATGAGATATGAAAAATAACTCATATTAGTGCTGAGAAATACTATGAATTGTAATAACTTCTAGATGAGCAAATTGATATATCCTTTATGTTTGCTATGTTGAGGAGGAGTAGAGAAATAAGTAATCAAAGAAGGGGGCTAAAGAAGTAAAATATGATATCAAAAAGGGGGAGTAAAGAAAATATATCCTTTTTGTCATCTTTCTTTTCTTTTTTCTATCCTTAAAATCTCTTAAGATCTTAATTGATGCTATCAAAAAGGGGGAGTAAAAAAAAATTATCCTTTCAAGATTCCTTAAAAGGAGGAGTAGAGAATCTTAATTGATGCTGTCAAAAAGGAGGAGTAGAGAATCAAAATCGAATTTGAGCAATAAGCAATAAAGAAATGAGCAATAAGCAATAAAGAAATTAGTAATAAGCAAAATTGTTAAGCAAATGTGTCAAAGAACCAAAATTGTCAGCTCTTTTTTTATCTAATTTTCAAAGCAAATGAACTTATAAGCAAATTTTAAATTGATCTTCAAACTGTTTATGATGTATTTCATTTAAATACTTGGTTATGATATTGAAGTGATGTATCTTCATAAATTTGAAATTCATATTCAATGCTTTATATATGCTTTTGCTCAAGTATTTTATCATCATCAAAAAGGGGAAGATTGTTGCTCCTTGAATTGATTTTGATAATTATAAAATATTTGAGGGGGTTACTAATAATTTTGGCTTGAAAAAAGATTTATTGTATTTCAGGGGCAAAATCATAATTTTACCAAGTTCTGATTCAGAAGCCTCAAGAGCAAGAACACAAGATTTGTAATCTATTGGAGGTAATTTTAATATTTTTTAATATATATTTTGAAAGAAAATTATGTTTATATATTTGAGTCGATCCCATGAGTCGACTTATGGCAAAAGGGGCTAAATAGCACGCTGAATTCTTTGGCTGGCACACTCTGTGAGTCGACCCCATGAGTCGACCCCTGAGCATGAGTCGACCCTATAAGTCGACCTCTACTGCTGTGTTGTTCAAAATTACAGAACAGTCATTTTTTGTTCTATGCCACAGAAGTTGACCCCATGAGTCAACTCATGAGCTTGAGTCGACCCTATGAGTCAATCTCTGTGACGAAAAAATTCTGTAACAGCTAGTTTTCAGCTCATTTTGGCTATATTTAATGCCCATTTAATGTTCTCCAATGGCTCTATTTCAGTTCAGATTACTCTCCACCATTATTTGAAGTTATAAAAGGCACTTAAAGGAGGGAATCAATAAGGTTTTTGAAAAGGTTCTTCAAGCATTCATTTTCAATCCCAAGCAAGAACCTTCTTGAAGTTAAAGAAGCTTTTATTTCAAGTTCACCAACCTCTCAAGAGCTCATTCAAGTCTTCAACCACCTTGAGAAAAATCAAAAAAGCTTGCTCCTCTTTGTGTAAAGTGTATTTAAAGCTTTATTCACTCATTAAAGAAGCTACATCTGTATTTTCGTATGATTAACTGTTATACTCTATTTTTGAGTTAAATTTTTGTTTTAGAAGGGTTCCAAAATGTGGAAAGATTGATCCAAACCTTGAATCAGATTGTATTGGATTGGCTTGTATCTAAAAAATAAGTGTTCTAGCTTGAAATAGCTAGAGTCAGAGGTTCCGACATTGTATTGGGATTGAATATGGTTTAGTAGATTTGTATTCCCAAGTAGAAGCTTGGGGAGTGGACGTAGGTGCAATATTGGCACCGAACCACTATAAATTTTTTTGTTTGTATTGTGTTTACTTGCTCTCCTTGTAAATTTCTTTATCTTCTTGCATTCTTACATCCAACTTCTACACCTTACATAAATTTCACTCTCCATATTTATCCTGCTCATTGTTAAATAATCCTCATAGTTGTAAGTTAATTTTTAAATTTTTAAAAGAAACCCAATTCACCCCCCCCCCCTCTTGGGTTGCATAGCTGGGCAACACTAAATCTAAATCCATGTTGATGCTAAACTTAATTAAGAATTAAGTATAGAATCAATTAGATCTAAAATTGTGATTTAAGATCTAATGACATTACATAAAATATGGGGGTATGGGTTAGCTCAAATCAAGTCTTTTTAATTGGATTAGATCTAAAGTTAGCATCAAAAAATTAATTGACCATATAGAAAAGTTGATTAAGTCTAACCAAATATTGAATTAGATTAATCAAAATTTTTTTAGTACAATAATTATAGATGGTCAAGTCAATGTCTTTGATTAGACCAAATGGACCTTGATTGTAGCTCAATAGTTAAGCCTAAATTATTAGGCTGATCAAATTGAAACTAATTAATTAATTAATGTCTAAGGTAAGTTCAACATTTTCATCGATGATTTTTAATTAAAAGTGGGTTATCTGGCCATTTCAATGGTGTCTAAAGCAAGCTTAGCAGACCCTCCCAACAATCTCACTTATCTGACCAATTTGATACATTAGATTTTGATTAGATCGCTAAATGATTCAAGTTAACCCATGCCATAAAGATTGATCAGTGTGACTGATTTAGGTGCCAGTTCGATTAGCATGATCTTAATCCAATTCAATGACTTGGTGAAGTCAATGAGAAAATTATAGTTTACTAGTTGATCTCTTCTCTTTTCTCAGTTCATAAATTAAATCTTCTAAATTATTAGGTCTCTAAAATGAGCTAGTTATGGGGATATCTAGATCATAGCCTCCCATTAAGGTGAATGATAATGGATCCATTATTTTTGAATGACATTGCAAGTGCCATCTGTTTGGTGTTCTCTCTGAATGATGAAATTATCATTCATCATATGATGGCTCTATTGTACTATCTAATGAATAGTTGGATTGATCGAGCCATCCTCGAGCCTGATCATTCTTTGGCTAGAATCACTGAGTAGGTTTATGTTAATAGTTTGACCTAATCAGAACTTTCAGTGGAGGTCCATCGCCTACTGAAATAAAATCCATAGCTAAATTAATTACTAAAAATTATTTGAAGAAACAATTAGTTGAGAACCTACCCATAGATGCATATGGATTGACTGAGCCATCCTCGGGCCTATATGCAGTTTGTGTAGATTCTAGTATCTGCTAAGAAATTAAGATAATTTCTCGGAATGGAGGTAGAGGCTACTAATTCGACTAAAATAGTGGAAGAACTTTTAGACTAAAGTCCAAGTCTTTAAGCTTAATCAATTCATAAATATAGAGGTCTTGTGTTTTTCTTTCAGTTATGGCTAGATGTATGTTGCTCTATTTATTGTTTGACAGTGACTAATTTATAGGACCCAACTTCGATAGATGGTATCAAAAGTTATAAATAGTTCTAGAGCATGAATGGATCCTATATATGATTACAGATCCAGCACCTAATGTTTCCACGTCCAACACATCTGATGCAATCAAAGGCATTTATCAGAAGTGACCAAATGATCATATCATCATGTGGTGTTTTTTGAGAGCAGCGAAGAACATGAATTTAGTTATAAATTCGATGATGCTCAATGGGAGAAAATCTTTCAAATGTTGAAGGAGTTCTTTTGCACCTTTGAAAATATGTCTTTAGTGGGACAATAATCTTTTGAGAAAGAAAGGAAGATGCAAAAGAGTCATGCTTGAGCTGAGGAGTCTGAACTGACAAAAGAGTCTAAGATTAACCTAATCTGGTAAAGTCTCTTAACCCGAACAGGCTAAGAAAGAGAAATCAACAAAGGGTTATTGGATAAAGTACTTATATGATAACACCTTGTAATTTCTCTAATGTGAAACTACTACATAGGTATTGGATATAGGAAGTCCATGCAAATTGTTGCAACGACTTCAGGTTGGTAGAAAGTTTAAAAATAGTAAGAGGTTCCTAAATGTTGGAGATGAAAATTATATTCCAATCTTGATTTTAAGTATCGTCGAGCCTATTTTCAATTTTAACAATATCATTTTAGTGATTGTCACTATTGTCTAATGACTTTTATGATATCATGATGAATGATATCAAAATTATGTGGATAATTGAGAAATAACTTTTATACAGTTTGTTAGTATATTGCACACACCAAATAAACTCTTTAAAGTAGATAATGTCACATATATCTATCTTTGGCATTGTAGGCTTGATCATATAAACAAGAATAGGATCAATAAGAGATAATTCTCGAAGTCAATGATTGTGAATCATTATGAATCTATCAATCCTATCTCTTATTAAGATGATCAAATCACCTTTTGCTGAAAAGAAGAATGAGCCAATGATGTTCTGAGTCTGATATATATTGATGTATTAGATCTACGAACATGTTTGTCATAAATTTAGATTATTTAAAATATTCAAACAATTTCATAATAAGGTAGAGAATCAAATTGGGAAGAGCATTGAAATTTTTCGATCAGACCAAAGAGGAGAATGCCCTTTCGATGAGTTTTTGATATATATAAAAGAGAATAGGATTCACTCTTATTGGAATCGACTTTATTAGACATAGTTCAATCGATGATAGAGTTTACAAGTCTGCCAGTTTTCTATTAAGATTATGCTCTTAAGACTACTTATCATGTTCTCAACTAGATTTTGAATTAATCAGTCACAAAGACTCCATATGAGATATGGATTAGGCATAAGCTAATACTCACTTATCTTAATGTTTGGAAGTGTTTGTTTTATGTCAAGCATTTGCAAACCGATTAGCTTGGATCCCGATCCTATATATATATATATTATTTTGTAGGATAACCCCAAAAAATCTAGAGGATATTACTTCTACCTTGCTAAAAAATAAAAGTTGTTCGGCATTTTTTTTTAAAAAGGAGTATCTTGGTGAAAGAACTAATGCCTTTAATATAGAACTTATGAAGTTCGATGGATAGAAGAAATGACACAATCTAGTGAATCTATTGAATCAAATTTGATTGGATCAAATTCGAAACTTATTGTAAAAGTATCATTAAGGAGATCCGATAGAGTACCACATCCATCGGATAGATATTTCGATTTCTAGTTTTAAAACTTAATCCTATTGAACTCGATGAGAACAACAAGGATCTGATCACCTACATGGATGCCATGCAGAGATCTGACTCCAATTAGTAGCTTAGAGTCATAAAGTCTGAAATGAAGTCCATGAAGGTCAATGGTGTATGGACACTCATTGATCCACTCGAAGAGGTAAAACCCATAGGGTGTAGTAGATCTTCAATAGGATCAGAGAGCACAGATGAGAAGGTGGACACCTACAAAGCTCGTCCGATTGTTTAAGGATATTGTCAACATTATGGTATTAACAATAATGAGATATTTTCTCCTAAGGTAATGCTAAATATTTTAGAGTTGGAATATGCATTTTGATAAGTGATCAAAATGCATGGCTTCGTTGAGAATGAAGAAAAATTCTACAAATACAAATGTGTTAATAGTTCTAAGAGTGTATTACTTATTTTGTATGTGCATAAATTTTTTTTAATTGAAAATGATATTCCTTACATTATAAGAAATAAAAATTTTGTTGTTATCATTATTCTCTATAAAGGACTTGGAAAAAGCATCCCTCATCTTAGGGTTGAAGATCTATAGAGATAGATCTAAGAGGCTGCTTAGGTTATCCCAGTCTATGTACATAGAGTATTTATGAGTAAAATTTATTCTATCATGTACACCATGTATGAGATTGGATGTGGTATACTCACTAGGGATAGTGAGTGGATACTTGCAAGATCTGGATGAGAATCATTGGTAGGTCATCCTTAAGTATTTGAGAAATACTAAAAGATCGATGACTCGATTATAGAAAATCTGATTTAAAACTTGTAGAGTATGACTTCAGTTTTTAGTTGGACATAATAATAGTAAGAATGTATTGGAGTACATCCTTATCCGAAATAATGGAGCAATCTGTTGAAAAAATTTCAAGCAAGAAAATTATAGCCAAATTCAAATTGGAAGACAGAATGCATTGCAACATCCGATGCTTGCAATGAAGCTATGTGATTGTAGAGATTTATTGGCAAGCTAAGAGTGGCACCCTCCGATGATAGTTATGCTGCATTGTACTACACTGGAGCTATAGCTCATGCTAAAGAGTCAAAGTCTCATTAGCTTACCAAGCATCTTACATCGCTATCACTTTATTTAAAAAATCAGATCAAGGTGACGTCAATCTTTAGAAGATCGATGGAAAGGAGAACCTAACCAATCCATTTACTAAAGCCTTGTTATCTAAGAGTTTTGAGATGATAAATCGAAGATGGATATATGATACTATACGGATTGGCTTTAGTCCAAGTGGGAGTTGTTAGAAATTGTATCCTAAAGTCAATCATTTGACGATTGTGCTAATTATAAATATAAATGAATTGATCAATAATAAAAGTTATTTGATCTTTTTTTTCATTATAAGGTTACATCTTTTAATGAATTTTTATGTTGTGATGAAGTCCTTAGGATTACTTTGATCGATAAAAGAGAATTTATCACATAGTCCTTAAATTAGTTCGCAACCAAATGATACGCTATTAGTAGGATGATAGTGATATCAAGTGTAGATTGTTGTGTCCATATGCATTGATTATCCTCATAACCAAATAGTGTGGAGACACTGGTATGGCATACAGGTGAGATGTAGGAGTACATTATCACTGAATGTGACCAATGGTGAAGTACTCTGCTGTCAAGGGTAGCTTGCAAAGGATATGGGTATAAGTATCTCTCCGATTTGAGATCACCACAATGACTTGCAAGCAACTCACTATACTTTGATGCTAGACTATCTGAGTTTATAATTCAGTGACAGAAGATTTTTGGGTGCAGTCAAGTACTTGTCAAGTTGGTGTATGAGTCAAGATGGGATTGACCCCTCCGAATTAGTAGGAGTTAATGTGTCAATATATTTCAATTTAGCAAAACCTGAGCTCGGATAAATCATGTGATGGATTTGAAAGATTAAAATATAATGTGGATGACTTATCTAGGATTGACAATTAAATTCTAGATCATCCTTGAGCATTAGGGTCAAAGGGATGAATTATATGGTAACCATACGTCAGTAGGTTCTTGAATATTACTTCACCATCATTCAACCTATCCGAAGATCGGATCACCATTACTAGATGGTTACATCGATTGATTTAGAAATTTATTCCTATGCTATTAGTTTAGATTCAAACTTATGGGGTCACACTCAAAAAAATTTCTGACTGATCATATGGTTGATCAACGATTGAGAATCATTCAAGGACTTTATCATGAATTCGATTGATGGTTAATCTTATGCAAAAGTTATAATAAATTTATTCATCAAGTGTTAGTAAATTAATAGAAGATTAATTAGTAATTAGATTGCTGATTAGCTCAATTTGATCGAGTAAAGAAGATTAACTAAAATCTAATTGAATTGGATTCAATTAGGTTTGATCCGATTGTTAGATGCATGTCCTAGAAGCCAATATGGCTGATACATTGTAATAAATCTAGGATATAATTTTATACTTAATATATTGATTTGATCAATAAAAAAGTAAGTTTATTTTTCATTCAAGAGTGATGTATTCTTGAATCATCTATGGAATTAACTTTCGATATATATTCTCAAAGTGTTGAGAATTAGAGACATATATTTAATTCCTAAATACTTCTGGTCATAGGATTATCATGAGGATGGTGATTGATCTGGATAGACTAACACACAAATCACTTTCTTTGAGATAGATAGGTCTCTAGTCTATAGTGTAGAGATACTGGGCGACGAGTACAGGTAGTTGTTAGAGAACAACTAGTACTGAGTAAGACCATATGACAGATCACTTAGATTTCTATTCATTTATCAATGATTATCTCGATGCTATAGTTGTGTGATTGATTTTTTGATCTGAGATGGCACTACTACTCGTAGTGAGGCTGCTGGAGTTTGATTGACACATAAACATCGATCTCAATGAGCCCTTGTAGTGGATGTTGGAGACAGTTAGTCCATTATAGAAGTAGAGTGTGCATCACGATGGGATCTATTGATCTTGATAGAGAGGAGTAGTCTTATAAAATTTGAGAGTCTAAGTTCGAGAGTCTATGGCCACAGTAGTGTGATTGATGGAAAAATTTTTTTACAGAAGTCATAATTAGACTTCACCTAATCGAATCTATCATATGATTAATGTTGAGGTTTGATGATTTATCCATTACCTGCCATCTAGTCGGAACTCATGATAGAGAGACTGAATCACATGTTAACTATACTTTAAGGTTTATTTCAGTTCTACTGGGTTACCACTACATACTGCTAGGTGTCACTGATGGATTGTGAGAGCTCACTAGGATTGTTCTGGATCGATAATCCTTGATGAGTTATAGTAGAATTATTCCGACACATTGAAAAGAGTTTCAATGATACTTTGATAGAGATCATTGTATATCTCACTATTAGATAGAATTGAACCTATGAAGTCACACAACAAAGAGATTGGGTTTGAAATAAGCAATTGAGCTTATGAAGTATCAATTGGGTTTAGAAAAATTCGATTGGGTTCAAGATAATCTTACTAGCACATAGTTGGACCCAATTTTTTTTTTATTTAGATTTTTTAATTGATAAGATAAATCAAACATAATTATGTACTAATAATCTAAATAAATTAAATTTATTAAACTCTAATTATTGGATATCTAAGATTTTGGATCAAATAAATTAAGGGTGTAAGTCCCTAATTAATTTTCTTGATAGTTATTTTTAGGCGCCACCTTGATTTGATCAAGTTGGATGTATCTCATGATTAGAGGGCCTTTAGATTTCATATAAGGCATCTCTTGGGTGCAAAAGAGGGTGTGGAATAATGAGTGCAAGGGCTCCAAGAGTTGGCACCTAATAGGATTCCTAATGAAAGTTGAATAACTTAAGTTATTAAAAAATTTAATGCAAGTAGGACTTGTATTATGAAATTGAATAGGATTCAATCCTTATGCCTATTTAAAAGACCTCCCCTAAGGTCCCTAGAGCATCCAACCAGTAGCCCACACCCACCATTGGAGACCCCCACGCCCTCTCTTCCTCTACCTTCTCCTTCTCCCTTGGACATCCCAACACCCCTCCCTTTTGGGGCATCCTAATTTCTTCCATGCGCAAGGCTATTGGGCATCCCCTATTTGTTGGTTTCTAGTGCTTGGTAGCAGTACAAGTAAGGAAGAAAGACAAGAGAAGAAGAGAAAAAGAAAATCAAGAAAAAAAATCAAGTGTTGATTGTGATCCAGACTTCGTTCAGATTCAGCAGGCAGAATTTTCTTAGAAAAAAAAATTTAACTTGAAGAGGGCTGTTCCAGATTGATCCTGAGTGGATATCCATAGAGGTCAGATACTTGTGTGGCTAAAAAAAAATCTCTTTTCTTTTAGATTCATATTTGAAGAAAGGGATTGCGAAATAGGTATGCGATTTGATCACAATCTGAATTTCAGCACATGAAATAGATCCTTGTGGTTTTATATTTTTATGCATGTATGATTCAGATTAAAATATTTTAATATTATATTGTACTGTGATATTTAGAAAATAAAATTTTGAAACACACATGCATGCCCCAAACCTCAAATTTCAACAGTGGGATTAGAGCCATGGGTTTTATATTGCTGAAATTGTCATACATATTTTAAAAAGAGTTTCAAAATCTGATTTTTCTTTGATACATGAGATGTATAGATGAATCTTTGAATTTAAAATTTAATTTTGGATTTGATCTTAGAATATATAATTGATATGTGAAAGCATGCATAGATCTGAATTTTG
The DNA here is from genome assembly GCF_000442705.2 of Elaeis guineensis. Classification (NCBI taxonomy): domain Eukaryota; kingdom Viridiplantae; phylum Streptophyta; class Magnoliopsida; order Arecales; family Arecaceae; genus Elaeis; species Elaeis guineensis. The sequence goes on along the minus strand of NC_026004.2, from coordinate 36,091,951 downwards.
ATCTAGAATGATTTCTAGTTTATGTTCACTTGATATGTAAATGCATATATAAACCTAAAATTTTATATGACCTGATTTATGATTCATGTATGAGATATATGATTGCATGTTTAGGTCATAAAATTACTTTTAATATGATTCATGATTAGTATATGAGATATATGATATCATATTTTGATCTGAATTTTATTTAGATCTGAATTTTACATGCATATATGAGATATATGTTCGTATGTTAAATCTGAAAATTATTTTCATGATTTAAAACTTACTTTCATGCAAAGAATTTAGATCTAAAATTTGATTTTAAAATCTGAAATTTATGTTTGTGCATGAGGGTTTTGATTATGAAAAAATCAAAAATAAGGTCATGTAATAGGATTGCATCTAGAATTTTTGATTTGAATCATATGAGTCTAATTCGATTAAGTAATTAATCAAACTAAGTCGAGTATTGATGTGGATTAGATCAATTAAATTGTATTATCATACAATTATTGTGGATGAAATCATTTGAGTCCCATATGTAGAATCGATTAACCTAAGGACCTAATTTGGCTCGATGGTTTGAGCTCGATTCGCTTGAGCTAACCTGTCTGGACTAATTGACCTATTGATGTCTAAGGTAAGTAATTGAGACATGATTATTTAATTGATTCCGTTCACTTATCTAGCCAATTTATTAGTATCTAAAGAAAGCAATGGGGGGACCCCCATCGATCTTCACTTGCCTGGCTAATTTGGAAGATTGAGTCTTGAATAAGGTTGCTTAGCGGTTTGGTTTAACCCATGCCAATTAGATCGATCATATAATGACTGATTAGATAAGACCTAAACATAAACCTCTCCATAAATATTAAGTCCATAGATCTTCCACTATTGTAGAAGTGCAGGCATGCTACCGATGTTGATTATTCTCGACTGGTCACAGTGGTTCAGTCACATCAAGAACATGCAACCACTCTATTAGCAAAGAGTTATCCTAAGGTAAGGATGGGGTTGGGTCCAATAATTGTTAGGTGAGGGACCCAATGATGGCCTTGCACTTGCTTGTGAACGGTGGGTCGAGCTTAATTAAGGAGTGTCGGCAATAACTGTTAGATGAGCCCATATGACTTAGAGACTAAATCGCTGTAACATGCTTAGAGAAGTATCTGCACAAAGAGTTACCTACGCATCGGTGTGCATGTTATCAATAATTGTTAGGTGAGGTGCATGGCATCGATGGGACCATAGCACCCACTAGAAATTTTTTGTCGGTTAGGGTTTTCATTTCCCACTCGAGGAGTGGAGAGATCCGATAAATTAGTAGGAGTCATTGTTTGTATCTTAAAGTTTCTAGAAGCAAATATAACATTAAAGTATAAAAGTCTAACTTGAATCTCTACTCTCGTAGTTAAACCATGTCATCCTCAAATCCTCTATCCCACATCTTTGAAACCAATCATTTGATCAAAATTAATTACAAAGACTGGCTCAGAAGCCTCAGAATTGTTCTGACCTCAGAAAAATTGGGTCATGTACTCAACCAAGAACCTATAGTGCTACCAAACCATCTTACTACCGAGCAAAGGGTTGCTTTTGAAAAGTAGACGGATGAAGACAGTCGGGTCAAGTGCTATATACTGGCTTCTATATCAAATGAGTTACAAAGCCAGCATGTGCATATGTCCACTGTCAGGACTATGATCACTCACCTACAAGAGTTGTATGGTGAGCAGAGTCGTATAGCATGCTTCGAAGTATCCAAGAAACTCTTTAACTTGAAGATGCATGAAGGACAGTCTGTCCATAAATACTGTATGATAGTGATCAAAAACATTAAGGAGTTTGAAAAGCTCAGACTAAAAATATAAAAAGAATTACAGATGGATTTGATCCTTCAATCCCTTTCAAGTTCATATAGTCAATTTGTTGTAAATTTTTATTTGAACAAGCTCGATTGCACTATACCCAAACTGGTCAATATGTTGGTCACTATGGAAAGAACCTTGAAGAGTTCAAGGGATACTATTCTCACTGTGGAGTGGACTTCTTTCCAGAGAAAGTCTATTGGGAAGAAGAAGAATAAATTCGCTAAGAAGTAGAAGAAAAAAAACAAGCCAAAGAAGGAAGTTTCTAAGAAGGCCGAAGCAAAGGGAAAGTGTTTCCACTGTGATGCTGAAGGCCAATGGAGGAGGAACTGTCCACTCTACCTGGAGAACCTAAAGATCAAAAAGGGTGATAAACATTCCGAAGGTTTGCTCGTAATCGAATCTAATCTTATGATTTCTTCTACTTCTAGTTGGGTATTAGACTCTGGCTTGAGTGCTCATATATGTACCTCAATGCAGGATCTAATAGAAAGTAGGAAGTTGAGAGAAGGTGACATATCCTTTGAGTCAGCAATGGAGCAAAAATTGCTACAAATGCCATTGATACTTATTCTCTTCGATTACCGTCTAATTTTAGATTAGATTTGAAAGACTGTTATTATGTTCCTGTAGCTAGTCAAAATTTGATTTTCATGTCTGTGCTAGCACATGAAAGTTTTGAAATTAGTTTCAACAAAGACTTTTATTTCATTTATTTATGAAATAAATTGGTTGCACGAGATCTTTTAATTGGCAGTCTTTATCACTTGCATGTTGATGCGAATGTGAACTTAAATGAGAAAATAGTGAGTGCCGTAGGCCAAAAGAGAATTAAAGATGAAATTAACCAGAAGTACTTGTGGCATCATAGACTAGATCATATTGGAGAGGACAGGATAAACAAACTGAAAAAGAATAGGATCCTTGGCTTTCTTAATCCAGAGTCATATCTAGCTTGCAAATCTTATCTTCAAGGAAAAATGGCCAAGTTACCCTTTGTAGGACATAGAGAAAGGGCCACTGAGTTACTAGCCCTGGTACATACCGATGTGTGTAGACCATTTGATGTGCAGGTCAGGAGTGGTTATAGCACTTCATTATCTTTATCAATGATCTATCTAGGTATGGATATGTGTATCTGATGAAACACAAGTTTGAAATCTTTAAAAAGTTTAAAGAATTCAGAAGTGAAGTAGGAAAAAAAATAGGCAAATCCATTAAGGTTCTTCGATCTAATCGAGGAGGTGAATACCTTAGTCAAAAATTTCTTGGATATCTTAAGGACAACAGTATAGTCTCTTAATGGACTCCTCCTGGAATACCTCAGCTCAATGGGATATCCGAAAGGAGGAACAAGATCCTATTGGATATGGTCAGGTCCATGATGAGCTTCACTGATCTACTCTTATATCTTTGGGGAATGCCTTATTGACTACTATTCACCTGTTGAATAGGGTTCCATCAAAGTCCGTTCTTACCACACCATATGAGATATGGTATGGTAAGAAGTCGAGTCTAGATTATTTTAAGACTTTGGGATGTTCGGCCTATGTCAAGAGACAGATGGTGGATAAACTAGAGGATAGATCTGTAGTAGCTCATTTTATAAGGTATCCAAAAGAATTCATTGGATACTACTTTTACTTTGCACAAGATCATAATATGATTGTGAGTCAAAATATCATATTCTTAGAAAAATAGTTTATCCAGGATGGTGGCAGTAGGAGGTTAGTTGAGCTCAAAGAGAAGATTTCTGAAGAGCAAAGAGCTATAGATCCTTAGGAACCCATTATTCATGAGTTAGTAGTAGACATTCCTCTATCACCTCGTAGATTCAGCAGGATCTTCCGACCTTCTGAAAGGTATATGGGTATGCTTACGGAGGAAGTAAAGAAAATATTCCTTATGAGAGATAGGAGTCATGGTGATGATCCCAATATCTTTGACGAGGCGATGTCTGACATCGATTCCAAAAAATGGTTAGATGCTATGAAGTCAAAAATTGACTCGATGCACTCAAACCAAGTATGGACCTTAGCTGATCCACCGAAGATATTGTACCTATTGGGTGTAAATGGATCTACAAAAAAAAAAGGTACGGATGGTAAGGTAGAGACCTATAAAGCTAGGCTTGTGCCTAAAGGTTATAGTTAGTGTGAGGGCATTGACTATCAAAAAACTTTCTCGACCGTAGCCATGCTAAAATCCATTCACACTCTGCTTGCTATTGCAGCTTACTATGATTATGAAATCTGATAGATGGATGTGAAAGCTGCTTTTCTGAATGGATATCTTGAGAAAGATACGATATAGAGTAGCCTATGGGTTTCACATCTGTGATGATGATCACAAAGTCTGTAAGCTATAAAGGTCCATACATGAATTAAAGTAAGCCTTTCGGAGTTGGAACCATCATTTTGATGAGATAACCAAATTGTTTGATTTCATAAAAAATGAAGAAGAACCATATATATATATATATAAAGGTCAGTGAGAACACAATAACATTTCTCGTATTGTACGTGGATGACATTCTCCTCATTGAGAATGATATTTCCATCCTGACCACGGTCAAAAGATGGTTGTCCAAGAAATTCTTTATGAAAGACCTAAGGGAAGCATCTTATATTTTTGGAATAAAGGTCTATAAGGAAGGACCTAAACGGATGCTAGGCTTATCACAAAAGCTGTACATAGGAAAAGTGCTGAAGAGGTTCAGCATGAAAAATTCCAAAAGAAGACTTTTTATTGAAAAATATGTCCTAAAACCAATCATCTAAGTGGTAGTGATTGAAATTAGTATATAAATTATCTAATAATAATAGTTATTTGGTAGGTTCATCATAAAAGTTTTATCTTCCTTAAATGAACTCCTAAATTATGATGAAGTCTTTAGAACCACAATCAATCGATAAAAGAGGATTTATCAGATGGTTCTTAAATTGTTCACGATCAAATAATAAGTTATTAACAAGGACGATAATTTATCAAGTGTAGGTCGCTGTATGCCATATACGTTGGTTGTCCTCGTAACCAAGTAGTGTAGAGACACTGGTATGATATCCAGGTGAGATATAGGAGTATATCTATATTGAATGTGATCAATGTAACACTCTACTGTCAAAAATAGTTAGCTAAGGCCAATGGGTATAAGTGTCCCTCCGACCTGAGATCACCACGGTGACTTGCAAGCAACTCACTGTGCTTTGGTGTCAGACTGTCTGTATTTTTAATATAGATTCGAAAGATTTTTGGATACAGTCAAGTACTTATGAAGTCGATGTGTGAGTCAAGATGGGATTGACTACTCCTAATTAACTTCAGGAAGAGAATGTCTCGCTATGTTTCAATTGAGCAAAATCTAGGCCTGGGTAATCCTCGTAAGGAGTCACAGGATTTGCAAAATTTTGAGACATAATAGAGATGATTTATATGAGTGATTGATAGCATACTCGAAGTCATCTTGAGTATTATTGATTAAAAAGATGAATTATATGGTAACCATGGGTCAGGGTTCTTAGAATATTGCTTTGTATATATTCGACCTATCTGGACGTCGGAAATCATTGCTAGATGGTTACTTCGACTGGTATAGAAATTAGTTTCTGTACTATTAGCTTAGGTTCGACCCTATAGGGTCACACACATAAGAGGTTGTAATCTAATCAGATGGTTAATCGATGGTTGAGAATTGTTCAAAGGTTAAACGATCAATATGATTGATGTTTGACCTAATGCAAGTGTTATAGGAGAATCGATTAGCAATTGGATTGCTAATTGGCTCAATCTGATTGATCAATTGGGCTAAGATCAAATCTAATTAAATTTGATTCAACTAAAATTAGTTTGGATTTAATTGGATTAAGTCTAATTGGTTTATTGGATAAGCCAATTGCAAGGGAGAACAAGTCCCTGTTTGACTAGGACTTGTATGCACCTAATTTTTAATTAAGTTAGAATTTAAATCAAAGTTAAATATGGTTTAAACTGATTTAATTAGACTCTTAGTTAGACTAAGATTATCATTAATTAGGTTGTAATTAATTTAGATTGGATTCAAAGTGTTTGACCTAATCTATATAAGAATCCTAGTTAGACTAGGATTTCATATCATCTCTTGCGCCACCTAAGAAACTTCAAGCCCATGCCACTAATTTAATTCCAGATATTTTTCTATGATATCCACATCTAAGGAATATTATCTCACACCACTTATTCTAGAGATTTGAATCAGATTTGATTTGGTTCAATATGGAAAGAGATTTGGTTAATTATGGAAAGTGGTTTAGGTTTATCTCCTTTGTTTGAAAGAGTCCCTCTTCACAAAGACTCTTCCCTCCTCTCATGTGCCAACTTCCTCTATTCTTATCTCTTCTTTTTGTCACCCCTTTTGAGGTTATTTTTATTCTCTCCATAAAATTTATGAGGCAAGGGGCATCCAAGAGTTGGATGCACCATGGACTCCTTATTAGACTAGGTTTTATGACCTAGTCTACCATATAAAAAGTTGCCGCCCCATACGCTATGAAATAGGAGTCAAAAATTCGTGGCTTTTAGATAAAAATAGCAGAGGAGAAAGAGTATGGAATGGGTGGTTTGAGGCATCAAATTCCTTGGAGAAGAGTCTTCTATCAAGAGATCAAAAGTTGATGTCTTGTAGAAACAAAAGGTAAGAGAGAAGATGTTTTTCTCTTATTGTTTTTCTTTTCAATTTATTTTCTCTTTATTTTATATTTTTATGTGATAAAATTCTAAGAGAGAAAGAGGGATGGCATGGTGGATTCATGCTCTAATGAGTTGGGGCATGGTGATCTTATTTTGGACATGATCTGATAATGTTCTGATGAGAGAAGAAGAAGAAAAGAAGGACTTTTCTTAAGGTTTCTTTTAAAACTCTTCTTCTCCATAAATCATGAGATTTTTTTATGAGAAAAATTAGATATCATAAAATTTAAAAGTTAGAGAAATATCTAGAGAAGAAGTTCTTCTCATGTCCTAGCATAGAGATGTTCTCAGGACATCAAGCATTGATGTACTGAAAGAGAAGAACTGTCTTCTCTTAGGATTTTTTCTTTTATATTATTATTTATGATTTTAGGGAGGTCAAAAGGTTTGACTTCTTCCTTGTTCCTTCTCATATTCTTCATCTCTTGGAATGTCCAAGAGATCCAAAGAATATCTTCTAGATTAACCATCTCGAGGGATTTGCAAGAAGCTAGCACTTCAAGCGGATCTTCGTTCGATGAATCTCCAATTTTGTTGCAGCCTTGTGTGGATCACCTATAGAGGCCAGACGTGTGTGTGGCTCCAAAGGCAACAAAAGAAATCAATCATGGAGTTTTCGACCTGCATGAAGGTAAGAGATCTGATCTCTTCTCTTATCTAGATGTGATCTAGGTTTTAGATCTAAAACTATTTTAGATCTAGGGTATTGATTTGATCAATACCAAAGTTTTTATTTTCTAATTTATAAATATAATATGACATGTTATAGGTTCTAATTGTAGGGTTTAGTAATTTGATTACATGCATTTGTAGATTAAATTATTTAATTTACATGTTTCACTGCGTTATATTTCAAAAATATTTTAAAATTTATACATGAAACCTTGCACCTTTTGCAACAACGGTATCAGAGCATCTAGATTTTTTTATAATATATTTATAATTATATTAAAATAAATTTAAAAATAAAATAATGATCGCACAGACTGTAGGTTATCCTGCTGTAAGGTTTATCCCTTACAGTGCAAAAATTGTCCTGGTACGTTGCAATCTAAAAAATTTAAAAGAGTTTAAATAAATCTTGTCATGAATGTTTTAGATTAGATCTATTCTATTTCATGAATTTTTATGTAATGTATATAGATTAAAATCAGCCAAGAATAGGATCTTGCGAAGGTTCTGTTAGTTGATCGGACCAGCTCGACTGAAAAGTTGGTTGAGTTTAATTGTTTTAAGCTATAATTAGTGTTTGTTAGTGAAATAAGCCGACCCATTTTTGAAATGAGTTGACCTATTTAGTGAAACAACACTAGATTGTACTAAATTTTTTAAAAGTTAAAAATGGTTTTCAAAATACCGAACCCCAATCCTCAGCCATGAACTTAATTACAAGAATTAAGTGATTGTTCAGGATCTAGATTTATGATTTAAAGATCCTAAGACAATTTCATAAAACATGGGTTAAAGGGTAATGGGTTAGCTTTGATCAGGTCATTAACTGGGTTAGACCTAGGGTTAGATTAAATATGGACTAAGTTAAGAAATTTATCAAACCTAATTAAAAGTTAATTAGGATTAGGTCATTTTTATAGATCACTTCAATAGTTGTAGTTGATCAAAGTCTATATATCTCACAAATGGACACTGATCGTGGCTCAGCGGCTGAGCCCGAGTCTTTAGACAAACCAAATCAAAACTGATAAATCAGTTGGTGTCTAAGGTAAACCTGACTAGTGGTTTTTAATTGGGAGCTTGCTTGCCTAGCCATTTCTGATGGTGTCTAAGGCAAGCTTTGGCAAACCCTCTCACCGATCATACTTACATGGCCAATGTGGTTAATCAGGTCTTGATTAGGTTGCTCATTGATTTGTGCTAACCCATGTCACATAGGAAATTAGTGAGTCTGATTTCATTCAGTGAGACTGATCTAGGTATCCATGGATCCAATTTGATCCTAGTCCTTGTTAATGACTTGAGAAGTCAGTGGGAGGACTTGACTTGGTGAAGTCAGTGGAAGCAAATTGATCCATGTCCTTTCTATCCTTAAATCACTAATAATTTTAAATCCTCTAAAATTATTAGGTCCTTAAAATGATGATGTTATGGAGATAACTGAGTCATAGCCTCTCATTAAGGTGTTTGATAATGAGTCCATTAACTCAATAATCATTGCAGACCCAAAGGCCTGGTGCTTGTTGACTAATAGAATTATCACTCATTATATGATGACTTGGAAGTATCTCTCTAATGGTGGTTAGGTGAGCCAACCAAAGTTGGACTTAATCATTCATTGGTTAGATGCACCAAGTATGGTCATGTTAATGGTTGGACCTAACTGGATCCTTACAGTGGAGGCCAAAGCCTACTGATTAATTTTCTAGGGCAAAATTAAATTACTAGAAATTTTTTGAAGAAACAATTGGTTAATGAACCTATCCGTAGATGCAGATGGGTTGGCCGACCAAAGTTGGGCTTGTCTGTAGTCTATGTGGATTCTAGTACCTACTAGAAAATTAAAGTAATTTTTCGAATTGGAGATAGAGGCTACCATTTTGAACAAAATAGTGGAAGAACCTTGAGACTAAAGTCCAAGTCTCTAGGCTTAAAATAATTCATATACATTAGGTCATTGTTCTCTTTTCTCAAAATAAGGCTAAACCTTAATTGCTCCAATCGCTGTTAGACAGTGATGACTTATGGGATCCAACTTCGTTAATTAGTATCGAAAGTTGAATTTGGTTCAGCAGTATGATTGGATTCGTATTAGGGTTTCTTAGTCTAGTCAAAATAATTAGTTCAAAATCAATCCAAATCAGGCATGTTGCTTCTACTGTCAGAAGCAGGGTCATAGGAAGAAGAATTGTCTTGCTTCCCTTGACCATAATAGGCTGAACAAGAGAAAGGAGCAAGAGTTGCTCATCAAGGATGTTATATGATAACACCTTAAAGTTTCTCTATGTAATTCTATTACCTAGGTATTAGATACCGATGGTCTTATGCAATTTGTTACTAGTAAATGGAATGTTTGAAAATGGTGAGAAATTCTTGAATGTTAAGGATGGAAGTCTTATTCCAATCCTAACTTTAGAAATTGTAGAGCTTATTTTCAAACATTGTCATTTAGAGTAATTATTACTATTGTCCATTGTTTATGATAAATGTAATCTTTGTTGGTCTTTTGGCCAAAGATGATCATCATTCATTAATAAAAAAGGATTACTATGATATTATTATGAATAATATTACAATAATACATGGACAATAAGAAAATTGTTAGATGTGTGCCCTAGATGCCAGATCGGCTGACACATTCCTGTACAGATCTAAAGGCAAATTTATAATTTTGACTATAAATGAATAAAAGAGTTATTCTTCTATCACATTGTGTACATTATATCTGTGATATATTTTTTGAGTTAGTGAGAATGTAAATTCATATTTTCAAGAGTTGAAAATTTAAGGCATAAATTTACATAACTAACTCATAAACAGCTCCTGACCATAGGATCATCATGAGGATGGTGATCGATCCGGAAGGTTGGTGTACGATCACTTTTTTAGGATAGATGTGTCTTGAATCTATGGTGTGGAGACACCAGAGCAAGAGTATAGATATTCGTTGAGAACGAGAGTACTGAGCATGACCATATTAAGCAGTCATAAGGAAGTCTACCTTCTCGTCGATGACTAGCTCGATGCTGCAGTTGTGTGTCAGTTCTTTGACCTGAGGTGCATTGACAGTTCACCTTGAGTGTGTTATAGTTTGACTATACCATAACTCGGTCTCCTAGCCATTCAGAATCCTGAGGTGTATGTTGGCTGTAGCATATTCATTGTAGGAACTAGGTCACATCAAGATGGGATCTATCAACCTCGATAGATGAGAGAAGTAGTCCTATGATAATTGAAAGATCGACTACTTAAGCCCATGGCCATGGCAGAGTGAAATAATGAAAAAAAAATTTCCATTAAGGTTTCACATCAGACTCGGATCAATCGATTAACTCATATGACTGATGTTGGGTTTGACGAGTTCACCTTAACCCTAATTCAGTTGGGACTCATGATAGAGGAACTCAATCACATAGTAACTGCATCGAGAGGTTCATCTTCAGTTCTGATAGGTTGCCACCACATACTGCTAGGTATCACTGATAAATTTTGAGAGTAATTAGAATAATATTTATGATCAATCATTCTAATTGTCTGAATCAGAAGAGTTCTGGTCCATCGAAAGGAGTTTTGATGATGTCGATGGTAAGATCATGACATGTCTCATTACCATACGTAATTGAACCTAACTGGATCACACAAATAAGGGTTAGGGTCTGGATGTCATCAATTGGGCTAACTCAATTGATTTGGATTAGATCCAATTAGGTTCAAGGAAATCGTGCTAGCACACGATTTAGCCTAACTTTCTCCTCGTGTAATCTTTTCTGTCTCTACTGAGCCAAATATGATTTAACTCATCCAGAGAACCTTAAGAAGGTTTCTCTCAGTCTAAATAAAGCTTGTCCTACTCAGAAAAGGCTTGTCTTAATTCATGAGATGAATTTAAGACAACACCTGCTAATTCCTAGCACCTGCCAATTTCATTTTAGGACATCCGTCAAAAGTTGACATATGGGTCTTAAACTGAAGAGGGCTCATTGGAGGGATTTTGTGGAGTGTCCACATGCCAAAACTCAATTGAATTGGATGCCATAATCAGATTATGGCATGAGCCCAATTGGATTAAAGTGGGCACCCCAAATGGATAAGAACCAAAGAGTCCTGATAAACATGGACTCTTTGGCGCCACCTTGATTGAGCTTATCCAATGTTGGCACAAACTTAAGAGAGAGGGTGGGGTTCTTATCTGACATGATTAGATGATATCACTCCACTAATCAAAATTTTTCCAAAATTTATTGGAATTTTTTGATTGGTTGAATGATGTGGCACTGCGCAGCATACAAGGTCTATATAAACCCTGCTGCGCCTAGGGTTTCATAGAAGAAATTATTTTATGCATAAAACACAATAGCTGCCACCTCCTCCCCTCTTCTCCCCATCTTCCCTGCTCTCCTTCCTCTCCTCTTCATGTCCAAAGAGTTGGACATCCATCTGGCAAAGATCCAAGGCGTGGTGATGCCTGGAACAGAAGGCTACAGGACATCTTCGACAGGCTGCTGCTCCAACTTCAGAAGGAGTTGTGAAGCACTTTTAAATCAGATAAAGATCTAATTTTTGGAGTGTAGATTTTCAAGGATAAGCTATTTTAGATCCTACCTAAGTGGATACTAGTAGAGGCTAGGTGCTTGCATGGCTACATCAGAACCTCGGGCTGTGCAGAGATCATCTACAGGATAATCAGATTACCCTTGAGGTACTTCTTCTTTCATCATAGATTTAGATTTAATTTTAGATTTTAAATATCAGATAATAAAATTAAATCTATAGAATTAGATCTAAAATATATAGGATAAGTTTTTTTAAAAAAATATTCCTCTCCAGATTTGATGAAATCTGGAAGATCCTACGAGGAAAAGCGGTTTCCCCCCTTCAAGTGGTATCAGAGCCAGGTTGTTGTTTCTATTTCAGATCTATTTTAGATCTGATTTTAATTTTTATTTATCTAATATTAAAAAAATTTAAATATCACATCAGATATGATAGAATCTAAAATTAAAATATTTAAAATTAAATCTAAGAAGATCTAACATGCATAAGATGCATGACTAGACTAGGATTAGTTGAATCCATGAATGATCTTAAGTTTTATATTTTAATGAGATTAAAATATAAATTAAATCTAATTTATTTTTTATTTTTTTGATGTTATAAGTATTATAATTAGATCAAGAAATAAAAAATAAAATTTTAATTTTTTCATAAAATTGATCTGTTGCATGCCTAGACTAGTTGTAGAATTATTCTAGTAACTTGTCTAGAATAGTTTTTATTTTGAATAGCTCAATTTAAATTTTATTTTTCAGATCTTACATGTGATGTATCAGATCTGAAAGCATGTTAATTAGATTGATTTTTGATACATGAGATGTATGCAAAGTATGTACTAGTTAGATCTTAAATTGTATATGTAATATGTTAATTTAGATCTAACCAGTTTTATAGTTAAATTTATATTTCTGATTAAAGTGTTCCTCATGGCCGTCCGATCATAAAAATAAAGTAAGATTTTAAAACCCTCTCTTTCCATTCAATGGGGTGTTCATATGATGTGTAGGGGTGCCGCGCGTTCATCCTTAATCAGAAATCAAAAACTTACTTTTCTGCAAAACTCTAGATCCTGAAACTCTAAGATTTATTTTACATGCTTTATTTATGAACCCAAATTTAATTAATAAATTAAGCTTATGAAATTAAGTTAGGTCTAAAATTAAAAATTTCAGATCTAAGATATTTTCATAAAATTGGGTTCGGGCTTGGATAGCTCAATTAGGTCTAGCGGTTGATCAAACCGAATCAAGAGTTGGTTAGGTGGGATCATGAAAGCTAATAATTGACCAGCCTAATAGAATTAAGTCTGGGTCAAGGTCGAATCATATTTAGATGTATCTCGATCAAGTTAAGACCTAATTTGGCTTAGTGGTTAGAGCCTGGATTGTAGGCTAACCCAATTAGTTCTGGTTCGATAATTTGATGTCTAAGGTAAGTTGGGCAGATGTGACCGACTGGTTTTTAATTGGGAGCTACTCGACTCAAATACATTCTTGTCGAGTTAATGGCATATCCCTCCCATCGATCTCACTTACCTGGCCATATGTGTTGACTCAGTTCTGATTTGAGGTGGCTAACAATTCAAGCTAAACCATGCCACTAGGTTAGTCATAATTGTTATGACTATGTCAAGTCAAGTTTAATGAGACCTAAATAAATCTTTCTAAGAAAATATTAAGTCTAGGTCTTCCACCATTATGGATGTGCGGGTCCTTTCCGGGGTTGATTGTTCTCGGCTGGTTACAGTGGCTCAATTGCACTGGGAAGATGCAACCATGTCCATTAGGCATTGGATGCTACAGATTAGAGGATGGGTTGGGCTCAATATTCTGGATACGGTGAGGGATCCAATCAGGAATCTAGTTCGTGCAAATGGTGGGTTTGACTTAACTAAGGATTGGAGCAATATCTCAGACACGGTGAGCTTCATGAATTAAAGATCAAGTTTTGGGTGCACCATGATTAGAGAATCATTGGACAAGAGTTATCCACTCATCGGTTGACCTATCATCAATAACTGTTAGGTGAGGTGGTGAGCCAGTCGGTGAGACCGCATCACCCATTAGAAATCACTGATCATGGAGATTTTCACATCTCTACCAAGGGAGTGTAGGGATCTGAGAAAATAGTGGGAGCCTAATTTATTTAAAAATAAAAATCTTAAATAAATTGGTTGAGTCTGATTACAAAATCTAACTAGAAACTTTTGACTCTCTACAGAAAACATATCTGCCTCAAACCCCCTGACCAAAATTCTAGACACCCATAGACTGACTGGACCCAATTTCAAGGACTGATTAAGGAACTACAAAATTGTTCTAGGTTTCAAAAAATTGACTCATGTCTTGGATCAGGATCCACCTGCCATACCAGCACGTCCGACTGTTGAACAGAGAGCATCTCTGGAAAAGTGGATGGATGATGATAACAAAGCAAGGTACTACATGTTGGGTGCAATGTCTGATGACTTGCAGCGTCAACATGAGAATATTTTGACTACCCACTAAATGTTGGCTCACCTGTAAGAGTTGTTTGGTGAACAGAGTCGCACGGCCAAGTATCAAGTCTGTCAAAGACTTTTTAAGGCCAAGATACGTGATGGGCAGTCAGTCCAAGATCATTGTTTGACAATGATCAAGGATCTTGAGAAGCTTGGTATCATCTTAGACAAGGATTTTTAGATTGATGTGATCCTTCAGTCCTTGTCTGATGCATATGGTCAGTTCATCATGAACTTTCATATGCATAAGATGCAGTGTACCTTGGCCGAGTTAAAAAACATACTGGTTACGGTTGAGCTTTCTATGAAGGGTTCAAAAGGCTCAGTTCTTACTGTGGAGCAAACTTCTTTCAAGAGAAAGTCTTTTGGAAAGAAAAAGAAGTCTGCGAAGAAGCAGAAGGTAGATGACAAGAAGAAGAAGACAGAATCGAAGAAGAAGGCTGCTGATAAGAGAAAATATTTCCACTACCAATCATACGGCCATTGGAAGCGAAACTGTCCTCAGTACCTGGCCACCCTGAAGAACAAGAAAGATGGTCTTTCTGGAGGTATGCTCATTTTAAAATCTAATCTTACAGTTTCTTCTGCATCCAGTTGGGTGCTTGACTCTAGTTCTAGTGCTTATTTGTGCACTTCTATGCAGGATCTTGAGGAGAGCAGGAGGCTGAGGGATGGGGAGATGATCCTACGCATCGGGAATGGAGTAAGAGTTGCTGTTGTGGCTGTGGAAACCTACCCTCTACGATTACCATTAGGATTAGATTTAGTTTTAAGAGACTGTTATTATGTGCCTGCAGCAAGCAGGAATTTGATTTCTATTTCATGTTTAGCACAAGAAGGCTATGTGATTAGCTTTCATAAGGACCATTGTAATATTTTTTATGAAAATAATAAAGTTGCAGATGGTTTTCTTATTAACGATCTCTATCAGCTACATATTAATATATCTGTATTTAATATTGAGCAAAATGTGAATGCCATAGGAATTAAAAGGCCTAGAGATAGTCTAAATGATAAGTATCTGTGGCACCTAAGGCTAGGTCATATAGCGGAAGACATGATTAACAAATTGGAAAAATCTGGGCTATTGAGTCTGTTGACTTTCAAGTCATATCTGGTTTGTGAATCATGCCTTCAAGGCAAAATGACCAAGCTTCCTTTTGTGGGACATGGGGAAAGGGCCACAGACCTACTTGCCCTAGTACATACGGATGTGTGCGGCCCATTTGATATGCCGGCTAGAGGCAACTACATCTACTTCATTACCTTTATCGATGATATGTCTAGGTATGGATATGTGTTTCTAATGAAACACAAGTCTGAAGCTTTTGAAAGGTTCAAAGAATTCAGACATGAGGTAGAAAAATAAACAGAAAAGCCCATTAAGGTTCTTCGATCAGTTCGAGGAGGTGAATACCTTAGTCGGGAGTTCCTAGACTATCTTAAGGACAATGGCATAGTCTCTCAATGGACTTCACCTAGAATGCCTCAACTCAATGGGGTTTCAGAATGAAGAAATCAGACCCTATTAGATATGGTCCGTTCCATGATGAGCTTCACGAACCTCTCCGAATTTTTTTGGAGACATTGTCTCATGACAGCAATTTATATGTTGAATAGGGTTTCCTCTAAAACTATTCCTACCATACCATATGAGATATGGCATGGTAAGAAGCCATGTCTGAATCATCTCAGAATTTGAGGTTGTCCAGCTTATGTCAAGAGACAGTAGACAGACAAGTTAGAGTTCAGATCTTTTAGTGCTCGATTCATAGGATATCCTAAAGAGTCATTAGGATACTATTTCTATATTTTGGAAGACCATAATGTGATTGTGAGTCGAAATATTATTTTTTTTAAAAAATAGTTTATTCAAGATGCTGGCATCGGAAGAATAGTTAAGCTCAAGAAGAATATCTCCCAAGAGCAATGAGCTCAAGAACCTGAGGAACCTAATCAATCAGAATCAGTCCCAACACAACCTCTTTCACCTCATAGATCGACTAGGATTTTCCATCCTCCTGAAAGATACTTAGGTACCATACAAGAGGAAGTAGAGAAAATGTTCCTCATGGGAAATGAGGCTCATGGTGATGACCCCAAGACCTATGACGAGGCGATATTAGATATCGACTCCGAGAAATGGTTAGAGGCAATGAGATCAAAAATTGACTCGATGCACTCAAACCAAGTCTAGACCTTGGTAGATCCACCTGAAGGTATTGTACCTATTGGGTGTAAATGGATCTTCAAGAGAAAGATAGGTGCAGATGAAAATGTGGAGACATTCAAGGCTAGGCTCGTAGCAAAAGGTTATAGTCAGCGCGAAGGCATTGACTATCAGGATACCTTCTCGCCTGTAGCCATGCTAAAATCCATCCGCACATTGCTTGTTGTTGCAGCCTATTTCGATTATGAAATATGACAGATGGATGTAAAAATGGCATTCTTAAATGGACATCTTGAGGAAGATATCTATATGGAACAGCCATTTGATTTCACATCCAGTGATGATGATCACAGGATCTGCAAGCTGCAAAGGTACATTTATGGACTTAAGCAAGCATCTCGGAGTTGGAATACTCGTTTCAATGATGTGACCAAAATGTTTGGTTTCATCAAGAATGAGGAGGAACCATGTGTGTTCAAAAAGGTCAGTGAGAGCGCAGTTGTCTTCCTCGTACTGTACATAGATGACATCCTCCTAATTGGGAATGACATTCCCATGTTGACCTCAGTCAAAGTATGGTTGTCTAAGGAGTTCTCTATGAAAGACCTAGGAGAGGCATCCTTTATACTGGGTATTAAGGTCTATAGAGATAGACCAAATAGGATGCTCAGACTTTCACAGAAGATGTATATAGAGGAGGTGCTAAAAAGGTTTAGCATGGAAAACTCCAAAAGAGGTTTATTACCTTTTAGACATGGCATTCATCTCTCTAAGAAGATGTGCCCTAGCACACCTGAGGAGATTGAACACATGAGCAAGATCTCTTATGCTTCGGCAATAGGGAGCCTCATGTATGTTATGCTATGTACACGACCTCATATAGCCCATGCTGTGAGTGTCACAAGCAGATATCAGTCAAATCCAGGCGAAGAGTACTGGACTTCTGTGAAATGTATCCTTAAGTACTTGAGAAGGACTAAGGATATGGGAATGGAGAACTTCAGATTCAGGGATATACAGACTCAGACTTTATGTCTGATATAGATGATCGAAAGTCGACATCTGGGAGTCTGTTCATTTGCAATGGTGGTGCAGTTAGCTGGAAGAGTTCCAAGCAGATGGTGATTGCTGATTCCACCATGGAGGCAGAATATATTGCTGCATCGAAAGCTGCGAAGGAGGCATTCTGGTATAAAAAGTTTGTCACAGAGCTTGGAGTGATGTCATCGAATGCCATACCTCTTTACTACGACAATAATGGTGCCATAGCCCTAGCTAAGGAGCCAAGGTCTCACCAGAAGTCTAAGTACATCGATTGGCGATTCCATTTGATCCGTGATTACCTCAAAAAGGGTTATGTCGAGGTCAAGAGAGTCAACTCCAAAGATAATGTGGCAGACCCGCTGACTAAGCCATTGGACCAATAGAAGATCGAAGCCCATCTTGAGAAGATGGGACTTAGATATGTAGCCAAATGGCATTAGGTCAAGTGGAAGTTTGTTAGATGTGTGCCCTAGATGCCAGATCGGCTGACACATTCCTGTACAGATCTAAGGACAAATTTATAATTTTGACTATAAATGAATAAAAGGGTTATTCTTCTATCACATTGTGTCCATTGTGTCTGTGATACATCCTTTGAGTTAGTGGGAATGTAAATTCATATTTTCAAGAGTTGAAAATTTAAGGTATGAATTTACATAACTAACTCATAAACAGCTCCTGACCATAGGATCATCACGAGGATGGTGATCGATCCGAAAGGTTGGTGTATGATCGCTTTCTTAGGATAGATGTGTCTTAAGTCTATGGTGTGGAGACACCAGAGTGAGAGTACAGATATTCATTGAGAAAGAGAGTACTGAGTGTGACCATATCAAGCAGTCATAAGGAAGTCTACCTTCTCGTCGATGACTAGCTCGATACTGCAGTTGTGTGTCTAGTTCTTTGATCTGAGGTGCATCGATAGTTCACCTTGAGTGTGTTATAGTTTGACTATACCATAACTTGATCTCCTAGTCATTCGGAACCCTCAGGTGTATGTTGGCTGTAGCATATTCATTGTAGGAACTAGGTCGCACCAAGATGGGATCTATCAACCTCGATAGATGAGAGTAGTCTTATGATAATTGAAAGATTAAGTCCTTAAGCCCATGGCTATGGTAGAGTAAAATAATGAAAAAGAGTTTTTCATTAAGGTTTCACATCGGACTCGGATCGATTGATTAACTCATATGACTGATGTTGGGTTTGACGAGTTTACCTTAACCCTAATTCAGTCGAGACTCATGATAGAGGAACTCAATCACACAGGTAACTACACCGAGAGGTTCATCTTCAGTTCTGATGGGTTGCCACCACATATTGCTAGGTGTCACTGATAGATTTTGGAAGCAATTAGAATGATATTGATGATCGATCATTCTAATTGTCTGAATCAGCAGAGTTTTGGTCCATCGAAAGGAGTTTCGATGATGTCGATGATGAGATCACGACATGTCTCATTACCAAACAGAATTGAACCTAACTGGATCACACAAATAAGGGTTAGGATCTGAATGTCATCAATTGGGCTAACTCAATTGATTTGGATTAGATCCAATTAGGTTCAAGGAAATCGTGCTAGCACACGATTGAGCCTAACTTTCTCCTCGTGTAATCTTTTCTGTCTCTATTGAGCCAAATGTGATTTGACTCATTTAGAGAACCTTAAAAAGATTTCTCTCAGTCTAAATAAAGTTTGTCCTACTCAGAAAAGGCTTGTCTTAATTCATGAGATAAATTTAAGACAATACCTGCTAATTTCTAGCACCTGCCAATTCCTAGCACCTACCAATTTTATTTTAGGACATCTGTCAAAAGTTGACATATGGGTCTTAAACTGAAGAGGGCTCATTGGAGAATTTTTGTTGAGTGTCCACATGTCAAAATCCAATTGAATTGGATGCCATAATTAGATTATGGTATGAGTCCAATTGGATTAAAGTGGGTGCCCCAAATGGATAAGAACCAAAGAGTCCTGATAAACATGGACTCTTTGGCGCCACCTTGATTGAGCTTATCTAATGTTGGTGCCAACTTAGGAGAGAGGGTGGAGTTCTTATCTGATGTGATCAGATGACATCACTCCATCAATCAAAATTTTTTCAAAATTTATTAGAATTTTTTGATTGGTTGAATGATGTGGCACTGCGCAGCATACAGGATCTATATAAATCCTGCTGTGCCTAGGGTTTCATGGAAGAAATTATTTTATGCACAAAACCCAATAGCTGCCATCTCCTCCCCTCTTCTATATATCCTCCTTGCTCTCCTTCCTCCCCTCTTCACATCCAAAGAGTTGGACATCCATCTGGCAAAGATCCAAGGCGTGGTGACGCCTGGAACAGAAGGCTGCAGAACATCTTCGACAGGCTGCTGCTCCAACTTCAGAAGGAGTTCTGAAGTACTTTCAAATTAGATAAAAATCTGATTCTTGGAGCATAGATTCATGAGGAGAAGATGTTCCAGATCTTGCCTGAGTGGATATCGGTAGAGGTCAGGTGCTTGCATGGCTACATCAGAACCTCGGGCTGTGCAGAGATCATCTACAGGGTAATCAGATTACCCTTGAGGTACTTCTTCTTTCATCATAGATTTAGATTTAATTTTAGATTTTAAATATCAGATAATAAAATTAGATCTAGAGAATTAGATCTGAAATATGTAGGATAAATTTTTTTAAAAAATTATTCTATCCCAGATTTGATGAAATCTGAAAGATCCTATGAGGAAAAGTGGTTCCCCCCTTCAGAAATGATATTAAACATTTACACAGCCTATTAAGTGTAATGTACACACCCAAGTTAGATAATATCATGGATGTCTATCTTTGGCTTAGTCACCTTGACAAGAACAGAATAAACGAATTAGCTTGAGAGGAAAACCTCACATCGATGATTGTGAATCATGGATAGTCTATGAGTCTTGTCTTCTTGGAAAGCTGACAAAGTCACCTTTTAATGAAAAAGGTGAAGGAGCTGATAAAGTTCTAAGTCTCATACATAGTGATGTATGTGGACCTGTGAACTTAAGTGCCAAAGGAAGATATTAATATTTCATTACAGACGACCTATCTGGGTATGGGTGCATCTGGCTTGAATCATTTGAAATGTTCAAATGATTCAATAATGAAAGATTGAAACAAACTAGATAAGGTGTTAGAACTCTTCGATCAGATCGAGGAGGTAAATACTTATCCAGTGAGTTTGTGATATATCTAGGAGAGAATTGGATTCTCTCTCAGTGGATTCCTTTTCAGAACAAAATGTATCTGAAAGGAGAAGTTGACATGGTTCAATACACAATAGGGTTCACTTCTCTGCCTGTTTCAGGATTGTGCTCTTGTGTGATTATCTATTTTACTCTGAAAATATACTGAGTAAGTCTGTTGTGTAAATTCCATATGAGATATGAAACGGGCATAGATCTAGACTCTCTCACCTTTGGGTTTGGAGTTGATCGGCCTATATCAAAGGTTTACATACAGATAAACTTGGTTCTTGGTCCAATAGGTGTTTAAGGATTACTAATTTTATCATGCTGAAGAACATAAGATGCTCATCAGTAGTAGGGCATTCTTTTTGGAAAGGAGCTCCTTAGAGAAGGAACTGATGCCTACAAGTTGAACTTGAAAATTTGACTGGTAGAAAATGAACCGACATAATCTAGTAAACCTATAGAATCGGATTTGATTAGATCAAACTCAGAGCCCATTAAAGTAACACCTTTAAGGAGATCTGATAGAGTACCATGTTAGTTGGACAGACACTTCAGTGTCTAGATCTGGGATGGCGATCCTATTGAGCTCGATGAGATTAACAAGGATCCGATCACCTATAGGGATGCAATGCAGTGGTCTAACTCTGAGAAGTGGCTTGGAGTCATTAAATCCAAATTGAAGTCCATGAAAATTAATAGTGTATGGACACTAGATAATTCACCTGAAGGGATAAAACCCATTGGGTATGAATGAATTTTTTAAAAAGATCAGAGTAGCACAGACGGGAAGGTAGAGACCTATAAAGCCCATTTCGCTATCATCCTAGAGTTGGAACATACGTTTTAAACATATATCTTTGTTATGAACAAAGAGGAACCTTGCATTTATAAGTGGGCAAAATGTTCTGTAGTGTTATTTCTTGTGTTGTTTGTGGATAAAATTCTCTTAATTGGGAATGGCATTCCAGCATTGCAAGGAATAAAGATTTGGGTGTCATCTAATTTTTCCATGTTCAAGACCAGATATGGTATACTCACTAATGGTAGTGAGCAGATACCAGTCTGATCTAAGTAAGAACCACTGAAAGATTGTATAGATAATCCTTAAGTATTTACAAAATACTAAGGTTCAGTGACTTAAATATGGAAATACTAACTTAAACATGAGGATGTTTCAATTTCAGTCAGATCAAGATGATAACAAGAAAGTGTCAGATCGTACCCTAATTATAGGAGCAATCTGCTGGAAAGGTTCCAAGCAGGATACTTTAGCCTACTCAGTTAGTGATGTAGAGTACATCATAGCATATGATGCTGCCATGTAATTGTTGAGCTTCATTAGCAGGTTAGGAGTGGCACCCTCCACCGATGGTCCAATCCTATTATAGCACTGGAGCCATAAATCTGGCTAAAGAACTGAAGGACCAGCATACTCTGTATTGCTATCACTTTTCATTTTAGATCAGGATGACATCGATCTTTGGAAGATCGATGATAAAGAAGAACTTGATCGACCTATTTGCTAAGGCCTCAGAACTAAGAAGTTCTACAAACTCAAGTGAAAGATAGGATATTTGATATCATTCTGATTGACTTTAGTACAAGTGAGAGTTGTTGAAAAATATATCCTAAAGTCAATTATCTAAGTGGTAGATGATTGGAATTAGTATATGAATTATCTAATAATAATAGTTATTTGGTAGATTCATCATAAAAGTTATATCTTTCTTAAATGAACTCCTAAATTATGATGAAGTCTTTAGAACGATAATCAATCAATAAAGGAGGATTTATCAGATAGTTCTTAAATTATTCACGACCAAATGATAAGTTATTAACAAGAATGATAACTTATCAAGTGCAGGTCGCTGTATGCCATATGCATTGGTTGTCCTCATAACCAAGTGATGTGGAGACACTGGTATGGCATCCAGGTAAGATGTAGGAGTATATCTGTATTGAACATGACCAATGTAACACTCTACTGTCAAGAGTAGTTAGCTAAGGCCAATGGGTATAAGTGTCCCTCCGACCTGAGATCACCACGGTGACTTGCAAGCAACTCACTGTGCTTTGGTGTCGGACTGCCTGTATTTTTAGTATAGGTTCGAAAGATTTTTGGGTATAGTCAAGTACTTGTGAAGTCGGTGTGTGAGTCAAGATGGGATTGATAACTCCTGATTAACTTCAAGAAGAGAATATCTCACGTGTTTCAATTTAGCAAAACCTAGGCCTGGGTAATCCTCGTGAGGAGTCATGGGATTTGCAAAATTTTGAGACACAATAGAGATGACTTATATGAGTGATTGACAGCATACTCGAAGTTGTCTTGAGCATTATTGGTTAAAAAAATAAATTATACGGTAACCATGGGTCAGGGTTCTTAGAATATTGCTTTGCATACATTCGACCAATCTGGATGTCGGGAACCATTGCTAGATGGTTACTTCGACTGGTACAGAAATTAATTTCTATACTACTGACTTAGGTTCGAACCTATAGAGTCAGACATATAAGAGGTTGTAACCTAATCAGATGGTTAATCAATGATTGAGAATCATTTAAAGGTTAAACGATCAATGTGATTGATGTTTGACCTAATGCAAGTGTTGCGAGAGGATCGATTAGCAATTGAATTGCTAATTAGCTCAATCTGATTGAGCAATTGGACTGAGATCAAGTCTAATTGAATTTGATTCAATTAGAATTAGTTTAGATTTTGGAATTAAGTCTAATTGATTTATTGGATAAGCCAATTGCAAGGGAGAACAAGTCCCTGTTTGATTAGGACTTGTATGCACCTAATTTTTAATTAAGTTAAGATTTAAATCAAAATTAAATATGATTTAATCTGATTTAATTGGACTTCTAGTTGGACTAGGATCATTATTAATTAGGTTATAATTAATTTGGATTAGGTTCAAAGTGTTTGACCTAATCTACATAAGAATCCTTGTTAGACTAGGATTCCATATCATCTCTTGCGCCACCTAAGAAACTTCAAGCCCACACCACTAATTTAATCCAGATATTTTTCTATGATATCCACATCCAAGTAATATTATCTCACACCACTTATTCTAAAGATTTGGATCAAATTTGATTTGGTTCAATATGGAAAGAGATTTGGTTAATTATGGAAAGTGGTTTAGGTTTATCTCCTTTGTTTGAAAGAGTCCCTCTTCACAAGGACTCTTCCCTCCTCTCATGTGCCAACTTCCACCATCCTTATCCCTTCTTTTTGTTGCCCCTTTTGAGGTTATTTTCATGCTCTCCATGAAATTTATGAGGCAAGGAGCATCCAAGAGTTGGATGCCCCATGGACTCCTTGTTAGACTAGGGTTTATGACCTAGTCTACCATATAAAAATTTGCCGCCCCATATGCTATGAAATAGGAGTCAAAAATTCGTGGCTTTTAGATAGAAATAGCAGAGGAGAAAGAGGATAGAATGGGTGGTTTGAGGCATCAAATTCCTTGGAGAAGAGTCTTCTATCAAGAGATCAAAAGTTGATGTCTTGTAGAAACAAAAGGTAAGAGAGAAGATGTTTTTCTCTTATTATTTTTTTTTTAATTTATTTTCTCTTTATTTTATATTTTTATGTGATAAAAATTTGAGAGAGAAAGAGGGATGGCATGGTGGATTCATGCTCCAATGAGTTGGGGCATGGTGATCTTATTTTGGACATGATCTGATCATGTTCTGATGAGAGAAGAAGAAGAAAAGAAGGTCTTTTCTTAAGGTTTCTTTTAGAACTCTTCTTCTCCATAAATCATGAGATTTTTTTATGAGAAAAATCAGACATCATAAGATCTGAAAGTTAGAAAAATATCTAGAGAAGAAGGTCTTCTCATGTCCTAGCATAGAGATGTTCTCAGGACATCAATCGTTGATGTACTAAAAGAGAAGAACTGTCTTCTCTTAGGATTTTTTCTTTTATATTATTATTTCTGATTTCAGGGAGGTCAAAAGGTTTGACTTCTCCCTTGTTCCTTATCATATTCTTCATCTCTTGAAATATCCAAGAGATCGAAGAATATCTTCTAGATTAACCATCCGGAGGGATCTGCAAGAAGCTAGCACTTCGAGCGGATCTTCATTCGACGAACCTTCGATTTTGTTGCAGTCTCATGTGAATCACCTGTAGAGGCCGGATGCATGTGCAGCTCCAAAGGCAACAAAGAAAATCAACCATAAAGTTCTTGACCCGCATGAAGGTAAGAGATCTGATCTCTTCTCTTATCTAGATGTGATCTAGGTTTTAGATCTAAAACTGTTTTAGATCTAGGATATTGATTTGATCAATACCAAAGCTTTTATTTTCTAATTTATAAATATAATATGACATGTTATAGATCCTAATTGTAGAGTTTAGTAATTTGATTACATATATTTGTAGATTAAATTATTTAATTTACATGTTCTGCTGCATTATATTTCAAAAATATTTTAAAATTCATGCATGAACCCTGTACCTTTTCCAACACTTTTTTCTCTTAGGCGTAGTATTAATCTTTTCAAGATGATGTGTCTGACCACATCTGAGAAAATTCAATGTATGAGTAGGATTCCTTATGCCTCGACCATAGGGAGCCTTATGTATACTATGCTATGTACTCGACTTGATATTGCCCTTGCTGTGAGTGTCACAAGCAGGTATCAATCAAATTCAGATGAAGAGTATTGGATAGTTGTGAAGAACATCGTTAAGTACTTGAGAAGAACTAAGAATTTATTCTTGATCTTTAGAGGAGGTTCTGAGTTGCATGTTAAGGGGTATACTGACTCAGACTTCATGTTTGATCCTGATGATAGAAAGTCTACGTCAGGATATGTGTTCATTTATAATAGTGGTGCAGTCAGCTGGAAGAGTTCCAAGTAACTGATCATAGCGGATTCGATCACGAAGATTGAGTATGTCGCTGCTTTGGATGCTGCAAAGGAAGGCTTCTGGTTCAAAAAGTTCATCACGAAACTTGGGGTTATAACATTAGATGCCATACCACTTTACTGCGACAACAATGGAGCTATAGTACTTGCTAAGGAGCTGAGGTCTCATCAAAAATTGAAGCACATCGAGCGGTGGTATCATATCATATGCGACTATCTCGAAAAGAAATATATCATGATGCGAAGAGTAGACTCCACGGACAACATGTTGGATCTACTGACAAAGCAGTTGAACCAACCAAAAATGGAAGTCCACCTTGAGAAGATGGGACTTAGATTAGTGGCCAATTAGCTTTAGTTCAAGTAGAAGATTGTTAGATGTATGTCTTAAAAGTCAATATGGTTGATACATTGTAATAAATCTAGGACATAATTTTATACTTAATATATTGATTTGATCAACAAAGGAATAAGTATATTTTTTCATTCAAGAGTGATGTGTCCTTGAATCATCCATGGAATTAACTTTTGATACATATTCTCAAGGTGTTGAGAATTAGAGACATGTATTTAATTTCTAAATACTTCAAATCATAGAATCATCATGAGGACGGTGATTGATCTAGACTGACTGACGCACAGATCACTTTCTTCGAGATAGATAGATCTCTAGTCTAAGTGTAGAGATACTGGATGATGAGTGCGGATAGTTGTTAGAAAATAACTAGTATTGAGTGTGACCATATGAGAGATCACTTGAATTTCTATTCATATATTAATGATTGTCTCGATGCTGTAGTTGTGTAACTAATTTTTTAAACTAAGATGGCACTACTGCTCGCAGTGAGGCTGTTAGAGTTTGATTGACACATAAATATAGATATCAATGAGCCCTTGTAGTGGATGTTGACGATAGTTGGTCCACTATAGGAGTAAGATGCGCATCATGATGGAATCTATCGATCTTGATAGAGAATAGTTCGATGAGATTTGAGAGGTTAAGTTCGAGAGTCTGTAACCACAGTAGTGTGATTAATAGAAAAGAGTTTCCATAGAAGTCACAATTAGACTTGAGTTGATCGATGAAGGAAAGCATGGTGGATGATGGGCATGCATTTTCAAAATCTTTACAGTAAAATATACATAGATTAAATAATTTAATCTACAGTACATGCATAAATTAAATCTAAATCACCATACAGGATCTATGACATAAACTAATATATATGTATACACATCTAAAATCTAAAATTCAGCAAGTATAGAACATATCTAATTTATATTTAGATCATATCTAAATATTAATTGAATTCAAAATTTTATATCTAAGTATGAAGAGCAGATCACCATATCTAAAATCTATGGTAAATGATTCTTTATGATGCTTGACAGCTGCACACACATCCGGCCTCTACAGATATCCACATGAAGCCCTTGTGCTGATCGATCTCCTCGGGAGTACTAGCTTGCGAAGACACCATCTTTTGGCTGATCTAAGAAGAATATGATAAAGATAAAGAATAAGAAGATTTTCTCCTTTTTTTTTTAATTTCATGCTTCAGATCTCTATAATAGAGATTAAGAGAAGAATCTTTTCTTCTCAATTTCTACATATAAGAGAGAACCTTTCTCTCTTCCTTTCATATCCTTAAGAAAAAATTTTCTTCTCTAATTTTTTATGATAAAAATCAAATTAGATCTAATTTTTTATGTTGAAAATTATAGGAGATCTTGAGCCCTAAAAGAATTCAAAGGAGAGACCCAAGAGAAGAACCATTTTTCTCTCTTCTTCTCCCTTTTCTCTTTGATCTAGAACTCCAGGAAGCCTCAAACATCTAATCAAAATTTTTTAACATTTTTTCTCTAAATCCTCATATTAAAAATTTGATCTAATTTAATTTTTATTTAAAAAAAATAAAAAAAAAATATGAAAGAAGAACTCCTTCTTCAAGGCTGCGCACAAAAAAGAAGACCCATTTTCTTCCTTAATCTAGAACTCTAAAAAGCCCCAAACGCCCAACCAAATTTTTTTGATATTTTTTTTAAAATTTTAATATTAAAAATCAGATCTAATTTAATTTTTATCTTAAAAAAAATGAAAAAAAATTATGAAAGAAGAACTCCTTCTTCTTTAAGGCTGCACATAAGAAGGAAGACCCTTCTTCTTCTTTGATCTTTCTCTCTTTGAGAAGAATTTTTTCTCCAATTTTTTGCTGTATAACTAGCAGAGAAGTCTCTTTTTGATGCTCAAAAATTAGTAAGAAAAGCCTCACAAGAATCTCTAAGAAGAAGAGAAGAAAAAGGATGTTGGCGTGAGGGATGTTGGGGCATCCAACTCTTGGATGCCCCCTTCCTATTTTTGGGCGACAAGAAGAAGGGAGGGATGCCTCCTTTTTCATGGAAGGAAGAGAGGAGAGGGGTGAGGCACTTCTTCATGGGGCGTGAGGATTTCTCATGGTGAAAGGGTTGTGGCATGGAGATTAAATATCACATGAGTTGGTTTGGGTTTAGTCCTATTCCAAATAGGATTCAAGATTTTGATCAAATTCTAACTAATTCTTGGACTCAATCCTATCTAACATAGAAATTAGTTATAACAAACTAACTAATTAGATCTTAGCCCAATTATAAAATATATTAGACCCTAATCAATTTTGAAATTAGTTAGATTAAAATCCCATTGATTTAGGGATTAATTCTTGATAGATATCAGAGAAGCTATTTGATAATAGGGCTTGATCCAATCAAGACTATTATCCAATAGGATTTGATCCAATCAAAGCCTATATCAAACTAATCTTATTAATTTAATTTTAGATCCCTGAGATCAATTGGAACAAGCCCTATTATTCAATAGGGATGCATCCAATCAATCCAAAATCAATCTAATTGGATCCAATTCAATTAGACTAATCCAATCCTCATTATTCAATCAAATTGAGTGAAGTAATAATTATATTATTAATTAATTATTTTTCTAATTTATCAATTATTAATAAATAATTTATTAAAATCTTAGCATAGGATTAATTATCAATTAAATTGATCATTAAACCCTTCAATGATTCATAATCATCGATCAGCCATTGATCAGATAGGTACTTCTATGTGTGTGACCCCATAGGTTCGAATCTAAGCCGGTAGCACAAGAATAATTTTTATACTAATCGATGTAACCATCTAGTAATGGGACCTAATGTCTAGATAGGCTGAATGTATATCTAGCAATACTCTAGAACCCATGTGGATATAGTTACTGTATAATTTATTCCTTTGACACTTGATGCTCAAGGATGACTAAGGATTAAAATCTCAATCCAGAAAGAGTGATCCACATTGTGTCTCAATCTTAAAAATCCTGTGACTCCTCATTAGGACTACTTTGGTCAAAGTTTTGCTGAATTAAAACATAATCACGCATCATCTCCAATTTTACTTGGAGCGGTCAATCCCATCTTGACTCGCACTCAGACTTCATAAGTATTTGATTGTATCCAAAAATCTTTCATCATCTAATTAAAAATTTGGATAGTCCGACACTAAAGCACAGTGAGTTGCTTGCAAGTTACCAAGGCAGCCTCAGGTTCGAGGGACACTTATATCCATATCTCATTAGAGCAATCCTTGATAGTGGAGTGCTTCGAAAGTGATCACGCTCAGTGAAATGTACTCCTACATATCATCTGTATGTCATACCCGTATCACCACATATTTTGGTTAAGAAGACAACCAACCAATATGACATATAATGACCTACACTCGATACAGTTATCATCTTTGTAATAATTGTATCATTTGATCGTGAGCAAGATTTAAGAATCATATGATAAATCTTCTTTTATCATTTTAGTAGTAGTTCTTAGGACTTCATCATAACATATGAGTTCTATTTTAGAAGATGTATTCTTTATGATGAATCTGCCAAGTAATATTTATCATTTTATAATTTATATAGTTATATGGAACACAATTATCTACAACCTAGATGATTGGCTTTAGGATATATTTTCCAACAACTCCCACTTGGACTAAAGCCAATAGATTGGAATCAAATACCCATCTTTCATTTTAGATCATCAAACTTATTAGATCTGATTACTCTAGTCAATGAGTCAGTCAAGTTCTCCTTTTAGTCAATCTTCTTAAGGTCGACTTTATTTCGATGTTATCGAATAAGGTGTTTACAATGCAGAAAGTGTTTGATTCTTAGATGGAACATCGGTTCTTTAGCTTGAGCTATGGCTCCAGTACTACTATCAATACAAAAAGACTGGACCATCAATGGAGGGTGCCACTCCATGCTCGTTGATGAACTTCCATAACCAAACAACTTCTTTACCAATATCAAATAGCACAAAGAACTCTGTATCGCAAATAAAACTGGCTACTAAATACTGCATGGAACCTTTCCAGCATGTCACTCATCTTTTTAGGATAAAAATACAATCTAACACAACTTTATCATTTCGATCTGACTAGAAACTAGAATCAATATTTCATAGATTTTTAGTCAGACTCTCCATAAATGAGTCATTGGTTCTTAATATTTCATAAATACTTAAGAATGGTTCTCATAACCTTCCAAATTTTTATGGAGAATAGAGATGACAACCAAGCTTTTATTCTCTATAATATAGGGATGTCATTCCTGATTAAGAGAATTTCATCCAAACAACACAAAGAATACTTTTACATAACTATCAACCCATTTGTACATATAAGATTCTGCTTCATTCTTAATGAAGCCATATGTTCAAAACATATGTTCCAACTCTTAGAAGCTTGATTCAATCTGAATGGACTTGAGGATTGCCACAAGGAAACCATCTCGTCATAGTCAACACTATAACTTTGATAAAATCTTTTGGCAATCAGACAGAATTAATATATCTCCATCTTTCCATCTGTGCCTCTTATCCATCTGAAATCCACTTACACCTTATAGGTCTTACCCATTCAGGTGAATCAACGAATGTCCATACATCATCGATTTTTATGGACTTCATTTTAGATTTAATGACTCCAAGCCATTTTTCAAAGTTAGATCCCTGTATTGCATTTATATGGAAGATCAAATCTCTATCCCGAACCTAGAAACCGAAGTATCTGTTCGGCTAATATGGTACTCTACCATATCTACTCAAAGATACCTTTACATCGAGCTCTGGATTTGATCAAATCAACTCTAGTTTTATTGGTTTTTGTCAGAGTCAGTTCCTCTACCTATCAAGCTTCATTAAGCTTGCTCTTAACGATATCAGTTTCTTCACCAAAAAATTTCTTTTTCAAAAAAAATATCTTAAGATTCATGAACATCTCATGTCTATCAGGAAGGTAGAAGAAATATCCTTAATATAATATTTATCAGATCAAGATCCAAGTTAGTCAATTTGTGAATATTTCATGTAAGCTCGACATCCCAGACCCTAAGGTAAGAGAGTATCGAAGTACCTAAATTAATATCCCATATAGAGTTTTGGTGACCGATTTGCTCAGAATATTCTCGAGCACATATCAAGTAGTCTGTAAAACATAACCTCAGGTAGACCAGCAAACTCCACAGTGGATCGAACCATGTCTAACAAGGTTCAATTCCTTCTTTCAGACATCTTTTTTAAATAGTGATGTCCCAGGAAAGGTCCATTAAGAGAGATCTAAATTTTTCTAAGACATGTCAAAACTTACTGTAAAGGTATTCATTTCATCAGTCTAATTGATGAGTTATAATACTCTTTGCAGTTTGTTTTCTACCTCATTACAGAATCGTTTAAACATTACAATTGACTCAGATTTATGCTTCATAAGCAAAACGTACCCATGCCAAGATAGGTCATCAAAGATTTTAATGTAGTAAAGCTCTCTTTTGGCACTTAAGTTCATGAGTGCAAATACATCAATATGTATCAAACTCAGAATATCATTGGCTCATTCACTCTTTTCAATAAAAGATGAATAAATCAACTATACCAAAAGCAGGCTTCAATGATATTATCTAATCTAGGTTGCTAGTTAGATGTATACTTTACACTAACAGGCTATGGTACTGAGTTTATGTCATTTTCAATGGTCCATATATTATTACAATATCATTCACAATGATATCACAATAATCATACTTATTGACACCATCAATAAGATTGGACAATAGTGACAATCACTTAAAATGACATCTTTAGGGTTAAAAATAAGTTCGATGATTCCTAATATTGCGACTGGAACAGACTTCCATCTCTTACATTTAGGAGTCTCTTGCTATTTTCAAACCTTCTACTATCTTAAAATCTTTTGCAACTATTTACAAACATGACTTGCACTATCGATATCCTATATCCAGATAGTAGTATTACCAATAAAGACACTTCAAGAAATTATCACATAACATCTTGACTAGCAACCATTTACTGATTTCTCTTTTAAGCCCGTTTGGATTAGCCTGAGACTTCATGATCAATTTATCCAAAAACTATACTCAACTTCTGATACTGGCTATCGAAGTTAGGTCTGATAGCATTTTCACTGTTTAACAGTGAAGAGAGTGATAATTTTTTAGCCATTTTTAAAAAGAGAACAATTAACCTTTCAATATATGAATTATTTTAAGCCTAAAGACCTAAACTTTAGTCTATAGGTTCTCTCACTATTTTATATGAATTGGTAGTCTCTACCTCTAATCTGAGGAATTACTTTAATTTTTTAGTAGGTGCTAGAATCCACACAGACTGCATTCAAGCTTGAGTGTGGCTTGGCCAACCCTAGTGCATCCATAGATAGGTTCATAACCAATTGTTTCTCCAAACAACTTGTAGCAATCAGATTTGCCCCACGCATCCCTTCAGCAGGCATGTGGCATCTCTACTAAAAATTCTGATTAAATCTAACCATTAACATGATAACATCAAGTGCATCCAACAAAATGGATGTCCAGGTCCGAGTGTGGCTCGGCCAACCTAAGCATTGATCTGAAAGTACAATAAGATGGTCATATAATGGATGATAATTCTAATACATAATAGACACCAGGCGTATGGCACCTCCTATGCCTATTTGAAATATTAGACTCATTATCCCGTACCTTAATGGGAGGCTATGATCTAGTTATCCTCATAACTAGCTTATTTTATAGACCTAATAATTTAAAAGATTTGGTTAATTTATTTTATAAAATATTAGTCGA
This sequence comes from Elaeis guineensis, assembly GCF_000442705.2. Taxonomy (NCBI): domain Eukaryota; kingdom Viridiplantae; phylum Streptophyta; class Magnoliopsida; order Arecales; family Arecaceae; genus Elaeis; species Elaeis guineensis. Next base: position 36,059,153 of record NC_026004.2, on the reverse strand, counting down.
CCTACAAGTCATAAATCCTCTCACTGACTTCACCAAGTCATAAAATAAACTAGTGACTAGTGGGTCCAACCAGTATGTCGTAGATCCTCCAATTGACTTTACCAAGTCATGAGAAGGATTAGAGACAAGTCAGTCCAGGGCATCTAAATCAGTCATACTGATTAACCTTTATAATATAAGTCAACTCGAGTCACTTAACGATCTAATCAGCCTAATGACTCGAACTTAACCTTAGAGCCTCAATCAAGGTCTATTTGGTTTGATCAAAGATATGGACTCGATCAATTACAACTATTTTTTTTTTTTTGATCTGGAGTACCCTTGATCTAATCTAAATCAACTATTCATAAGATTGGATCAACTACTCTTTCTAGCCCATTAAGTCTTTAATTTTAACCTTAGATCTAACCTAATTAATAGGATCTGATTTGAGCTAATCCATATCCCATATTTTATGCAATATCATTAGATCTTTAATCACAATTCTAGATTTAAAATATATCTTTTAATTCTCAATTAAGTATAGCATCAACATGGGTTAAGATTATGAAATAATTTCTTATGTAAATTTTTTACATTAAATCATAAATTTTTTTAGATCAAATCTAAATTTTCATGATTTTCAATCAAAATAATTTTGATTAATCAAGATTAGATGTAACTAGTTTCTTCGCAACTTGTATCACATACAACAACACCAAGGGTTTCAAGATCTAGCATTTTGCAAGAAAGTAAGTTTTCTCCTTTTGCTTTCTTTTTCATGGGACCTTACAGTGGCACCCCTACATACCATGAAAAGCACCCCATTGAATAAGAAGAGAGGGTCATGTAACCCTACTTGCTCTTATGACCGGACGGTCTGGTGATTACCCAATCCAAATACTTTGGTACTTTGAATATCTAATCTAATTCACATATCATATATGCAAAAATTTAGATCTAATTTAAATTATGTTAGATCTAATTTTACATTAGATCATATCTAAAATTAAATCATAATATATCTTATACATTGCTAAATCTAGATTTCAACTCTACATGCATATATATTTATGTCATAATGAACCTGGCTTTGATACCATTTGAAGAGAAGCATGGTGGGTGAAGGGCATGTATTTTTAAAATCTTTATAGTAGAACATACATATATTAAATAATTTAATCTACAATGCATATATAGATCAAATCTAAATCACCATACAGGATCTATAATATAAACTAATATGCATGTATACACATCTGAAATCTAAAATTCAACAAGTATAGAACATATCTAATTTATATTTAGATCATATCTAAATATTAATTGAATTCAAAACTTCATATCTGAGCATGGGTAGCAGATCACCATATTTAAAATTCATGATAGATGGTTCTTTATGATGCTTAGCAGTCGCACACGTATTCGGCCTCTATGGGTATCCACACGAAGTCCTTGTGCTGATCGATCTCCTCGGGAGTGCTAGCTCGTGAAGACACCATCCTTTGGTTGATTTAAGAGAAATATGATGAAGATGAAGAATAAGGAGATTCTCTCTTTTTTTTTCTGGATTCATGCATCAGATCTTTATAATAGAGATCAAGAGAAGAACCCTTTCTTCTCAAGTTCTACGCATAAGAGAGAATTTTTCTCTCTTCTTTTCAAACCCTTAAGAAGAACTTTTTTTCTCTAATTTTTATGATAAAAATTAGATCTAATCTAATTTTTTATACTAAAAATTATAGAAGATCTTGATCCCTAAAAGAATCCAAAGGAGAGACCCAAGAGAAGAATCGTTCTTCTCTCTTCTTCTCCCTTTTTCTCCTTGATCTAGAACTCCAGGAAGCCCCAAACGTCCAACTAATTTTTTTTGGTATTTATCCTTTAAATTGTTATGTTAAAAATTATATCTAATCTAATTTTTATTTTAAAAAAAAATAGAAAAAAAAATTGAAAGAAGAACTCCTTCTTCTTCAAGACTGCGCACAAGAAAGAAGACCCATCTTCTTCCTTGATCTAGAACTCTAGAAAGCCCCAAATGTCTAACCAAATTTTTTTAATATTTTTTTTAAATTATAATATTAAAAATTAGATCTAATTTAATTTTTATTTTAAAAAAAATAGAAAAAAAAATTTAAAAGAAGAACTCCTTTTTCTTCAAGGCTGCGCATAAGAAAGAATACCCTTCTTCTTCCTTGATCTTTTTCTTTTTGGAAAGAACTTTTCTTCTCTAATTTTTTACTATATAACCACCAGAGAAGTCTCCTTTTGATGACCAAAAATCAACAAGCAAAGCCATACAAAAATCTCTAAGAAGAAGAGAAGAAAGAGGATGTTGGCATGAGGGATGTTAGGGCGTCCAACTCTTGGACTCTCCCTCCTTATTTTTGGGCGACAAGAAGAAGGGATGGATGCCTCCTTTTTCATGGAAGGAAGAGAGGAGAGGGGTGCGGCACTTCTTCATGGGGCATGAGGATTTGTCATGGTGAAAGGGTTGTGGCATGGAGATTAAATATCACATGGGCTGATTTGGATTTAGTCCTATTCCAAATAGGATTCAAGATTTTGGTCAAATTCTAACTAATTCTTGGATCTAATCCAACTAACTTAAGAATTAGTTATAACAAACTAACTAATTGGGTCTTAGTCTAATTATAAAATATATTAGGCTCCAATTGATTTTGAAATTAGTTAGATTAAAATAATATTGATCAAGAGATTGATTCTTGATGGATATCAGGGAAGCTATTTGATAATAGAGCTTGATCCAATCAAGCCTTTTATCCAATAGGATTTGATCTTATCAAAGTCTATATCAAACTAATCTTATTAATTTGATTTTAGATCTTTGAAATTAATTGAAACAAGCTCTATTATTCAATAGGGATGCATCCAATCAATCCAAAATCAATCTAATTGAATCTAATTCAATTAGATCTAATCTCCATTGCTCAATCAAATTGAATCAATTAATAATTATATTATTAATTAATTATTTTTTTAATTTATCAATCATTAGTAAATAATTTATTACAATCTTAGCGTAGGATTAATCATCAATCAAATTGATAATTAAACACTTCAATGATTTATAATCATTGATCAGCCATTTGATCAAACAGGTACTTCTATGTGTGTGACCCCATAGGTTTAAATTTAAATCAGTAGCACAAGAATAATTTTTGTACTAATCAATGTAACCATTTAGCAATGAGATCCGATATTCGGATAGATTGAATATATGTCCAGCAACACTCTAAAACCCATGTGGATATAGTTATCATATAATTCATCCCTTTGATACTTGATGTTGAAGGACGACTAAGAGTTAAAATGTCAATCCAAAAAGAGTGGTCTACATTATATCTCAACCTTAAAAGTCTTATGACTCCTCACTAGGATAACTTTGGCCAAAATTTTACTGAATTGAAATACAATGACGCATCATCTCCAATTTTACTTGGAGCGATCAATCTCATCTTGACTTGCACTCAGACTTCACAAGTACTTGATTGTACTCAAAAATCTTCCATCATCGAATTAAAATTTTGGATAGTCTGACTCCAAAACATAGTGAGTTACTTGCAAGTCACTGAGACAGCCTCAGGTTCGAGGGACACTTATGCCCATATCCCATCAGAGCAACCCTTGACAGCAGAGTGCTCTAAAAGTGATCATGCTCAGTAAAATTTACTCCTACATATTATCCGTATGCCATATTCGTGTCACCACACATCTTGGTTAAGAGGATAACCAACCAATATGGCATACAATGACCTATACTTGATACAATTATCATCTTTGTAATAATTATATCATTTGGTTACGAGCAGAATTTAAGAACTACATGATAAATCTTCCTTTATCATTTTGGTAGTAGTTCTAAGGACTTCATCATAACATATGAGTTCTATTTTGGAAGATGTATTCTTTATGATGAATCTATCAAGTAATATTTATCATTTTATAATTCATATACTTGTATGGAACACAATCATCTACAACCTAGATGATTGACTTTAGGACATATTTTTTAATAATCTAATCCATCATATGACTGATGTTGAAGTTTGACGATTTATCCATACTTACCATCTAGTTGGGACTTATGATAGAGAGACTGAATCATACGTTAACTGCACTTTAAAATTTATTTTGATTCTACTGGATTACCACTATATACTGCTAGGTGTTACTGGTGGATTGTGAGAGTTCATTAGGATTGTTCTAGATCGACAATCCTTGATGAGTTAGAGTAGAATTATTCCGATCAATTGAAAAGAGTTTCAATGATACTTTGATAGAGATTATTGTATATCTCACTAGCAGATAAAATTGAACTTATGAGATCATACAACAAAGGGATTAGGCCTACTATAAGCAATTGAGCTTATGAAATATCAATTGAATTTAGAAAAATCGATTGGATTCAAGATAACTTTGCTAGCATATAGTTGGACCCAATTTTTTTTTTTCATTCGAATTTTTTATTTGATAAAATAATTCAAACTTAATTACCTACTAATAACCTAAATAAATTAGATTCATTGGATTCTAATTGTTGGGTGTCTAAGGTTTTGGATCAAATGAATTAAGGATGCAAGTCCCTAATTAATTTTCTTGATAATTATTCTTGGGCGCTACCTTGATTTGATCAAGTTGGCATGTCCCATGATCAAAGGGCCTTTTGATTTCATATGGTGCTTCCCTTGGGTGTAAAAGAGAGTGTGAAATAATGGGTGCAAGGGCTCTAAAAGTTGGCATCTAATAGGATTCCTAATGAAAGTTGAATAACTTAAGTTATTAGAAAACCTAATGCAAGTAGGACTTGTATTATGAGATTGAATAGGATTCAATCCTTATGCCTATTTAAAGGGACCTCTCCTAAGATTCTTAGAGCATCCAACCAGTAGCCCATGCCTACCTTTGGAGATCCCATGCCCTCTCTTCCTCTCCTTTCTCCTTCTCTCTTGGACGTCCTCACACCCCTCCCTTTTAGGGCATCCCAATATCTTCCATGCCCAAGGCTGTTGGGCATCCCCTATTTGCTGGTTTCTAGTACTTGGTAGCAGCACAAGTAAGGGAGAAAGGAAAGAGAAGAAAAGAAGAAAAAGATCAAGAAAAAAGATCAAGTGTTGATCGCGATCCAGGCTTCGTTCAGATTCAACAAGCTAAATTTTAGTAGAGAAGAAAATTCAACTTGAAGAGGGCTGTTCCAGGCTGATCCTGAGTAGATACCCATAGAGGTCGAACACTTATATTGTTAGAAAAAAAATTTTCTCTTTCAGATCTAAATTTGAAGAAAGAGATTGTAAAATAGGTATGCGATTTGATCATAATCTGAATTTCAGTATATGTCAATTTCAGCACATGAACTAGATCCTTATGGTTTAATATTTTTATGCATGTATGATTTAGATTAAAAGTATTTTAATCTTATATTCTACTATAGTATTTAAAAAATAAAATTTTAAAATACAAATGCATACCCCAAACCTTAAATTCCAACACCGATTCGGTTATGAGATTACCTGATCGCTAAAGGAGAATTATCCCAGATTTGATCAAGGCTTTGGTTCAATCAATTCCTAATTTGATTGGAATTTGATTATAAAATTATAAACTTAATTAGATTGGATCTCATCTATTTTATTTGTGCTGAATCAGATGTGATTTGGTTTGGATTCAAATAAGGAAACTAAGAGTCCATATTGCATTAGACTCTTCTCCCTTGCACCATCAATTTTCAATGCCCACTTTTCTTCATGCACAGATAATTTTTGCATGAGATTTTTTCATGCCAAAGATTTCTTTCCCTTCTCCATCTCACATTCAAATCTAATTTAGTTTTGATAAAAGAAAGGTTTTGAAATTCAATTTCAAAACATTCCTTATCAAGAGAGTTTGTTCTTATCCAAATCACTCCACACGCCATCCCTTTTATTCTCCTTGTTTTGTACAACTTTTTGAGGGAATTTTTTATGTGAGAATTCAGATAATGATCTGATTCACTATAAAAAATTATGAAAGGAGACATTCCATGTTTCTTTTGGGGCATGAAATTTATGGAAAGGTGACATCTCTTGGAAGAGTCCAAGATCTCTAGGACTCTTCATCCCAACCTTATGACACATCAATAAAAGGGCTTTTATTATTTCTTTTGTGTGTGTAAGATAGATGAGGAGTTCTCTACATTGAGGAGGTTTTGGGGTGTGGGTTCATAGAGAAAAAGAAAAGGAGAGTCCTTCTTCTTTGGGTGTGCGCAAAACCTAGGTCTCTAGGGTTTTATTCCTTAGGGTTTGGGAAGAGAGAAAAAATAAAAAAAAAATTATTTTTTTCTTCATCTTTCTTTTACCTCTTCATCTCCTTTATAAGTCTATCTTCACCCTCTAAAAAAATTTCAGAGATTTAAAAAAAAGATCCAGATCAGCCAAGAAGATGGTCTTCATGCGAACTAGCATTCTCGAGGAGACCGATCAGATCGGGGCTTCGAGTGAACTTTCGATAGAGGTCGGATGCGTGTGTGGCTGTGAGCAACCAATAAAGATCATCTCTATCATATCTTTCAATAGTGATGATCGTCAATCCATGCTCAAGTATCGAGTTCTAAACTCAGATAGGTGTAGATCTGATCTATTGCTTACATCCATGTATGCAGATTTTATCATGTGATTATTTTAGATTTTATATGCAACATATCATGTCATAGATCCTAGAGTTAGTTAATTTGATGATTAGATTATATATATATTAGATTAATTTGATTAATCTAGTTATCTTCTGCTATATTTTATTTCAAAAATTTTTGAAATACATGCATGAAATCGCCTACATTTTGCAACACCATCTACGTGAGCTAGCACTCCCATGAAAGGTTGATCAGTTCGAGGGCTTCATGTGGATGATCCCAAGAGACCAGATATCTTGTGCAGCTATGAGCGACCAGCAAAGCCTTAGATCCATATATTTCAGTTGTGGTGTTCATCTGATCCATATATTTCAGTTATGGTGTTCATCTACTCGCTCTTAGGTATAGGATTCAGAATCTTAGTAATTGTTGATATGATCTACTCCTAGTGTAGATTTTTTCATATGCTCGCTGATTTTAAATTCAAATTTTTCATGCATACTATATCATATCATAGATTCTTCTATAGATATTTTAAGATTTGATCTTGTGCATATATTTGTATATTAGAATGTTTAATTTAGCTTTATTTCATTATGAAATTTATGAAATGCATGTATGAAACTCCTACACTTCTCTACACTTATATGATAACATCTTATAATTTCACTATCTGTGATACTACTACTTGGATATTAGATACCGAGAGTCTGATTCACATATGCAACTTGTTATAAGGAGTTCAGGTTAGTAAAAATATTTGAAACAGTAAGAGATTCCTGAACATTGGAGATCAAAGTCATATTCCAATCCTGGCTTTAAAAATTATCGAACTTATTTTCAATTCTAATAATATCATTTCTTTTAAGTGATTGTTATTATTGTCTATTTTTTTTTGATGAATGTAATTTCTATAGGCCATTTGACCAAGGATGGATTTATATTATCAATATAGAATGATTTTTGTGATATCATTATGAATGGTGTCAAAATCATACATGGATAAATAAGAAATGATATTTATGAAATATCACAGCCTGTTAGTATAATGTACACATCAAACAAATGCCCTAGAGTAGATGGAAGGGAAAATGGGTAGTTTGAAGCATGTATTTTTAAAATTTTATAGTAAAAAAAAAAGATTAAATATTTTAATCTTTTAAATATGCCTTAGATCAGATCTAAATTATCAATTAAGGATCTATGATATAAAAAATTTATATATAAAATCTAATATAACATAAAAAATAACATCGATCATATCGATGCCCTGAATCTGATCTAACCTTTAGATCACATTGGTTGATTTTAGAACTCATCACCTTTTCATGGGTCGATAATTTCCATTACTGGTAGGTATGGTATAAAGCTATCACTTATGGGAAGTAGCCACACAGATCGTTCGATCTCTACAGATCGTCCACTCGAAGGCTCTAAATGGCTGATCTAAGCTCCTTTCTATAGATCTCTTAGACTCTTTTGGATCAGAAGATGAAGCTTTATAAGGAGGTAGTGGTGTAAAAGATTGAACAAGACTCACTCTTGTATTTTTGTTCTCACAAAATCTAGAGTTGAAATCCTAGACCCTACACCTCATGCCCGAGAAGAAGAACACTTCCTCTGTTTCTCATGCACAGAAGCCCAACCCACTCTCAACTTTTCACACCCCAACTCTCAAGTTTTTCATACCAAAAATCACTTCTAATCTCACACAAAATTGATCCCTTCTTAAGGGTGGCATCCTATGGAAGATAAGGATAAGGAAGAGATAGTTTCGGTTTAATTTCAAATGTTGGTTGATCCTTATCATCAATTCAAATCAAATTTGAATTAAATTTTAAACTAAATTTTATCCTCATATTATGAACTCAGAGAGGGGTTGACCAACATTAGAATGGCATAAAAAATCTCATGCAAAAATATTTTATTCATGGAGAAAGGTGGTGGCGTGAAGAGGAGTCCAACTCAATTTGGATTCTAGGTTTTCATTCAAATTCAAACCCATTTGAACTCAAATATAAATCAACTAATTTTTAATTTAAAAGAAATTAGATGTAGATGTTAAAAAGCTTTTGGACATGAGAAAAATTTATGTAAAAAAATTTCTCGCATGAAGAATAAGAGGGCATAGAGAAAGGAGGCACAAGGGATTTGAATTCGAATTATTTTCTCATCCAATTAGATTCTTAACCCAACCAAATTAGGTTAGATCCAATTGAACCACTAAACCTAATTTAATTAGATAGCAAATAATCTTGATTAAATTTTAATCGAGTCAAAAATTAATCAAACTCAAGTTTTGATCAAATCAGAAATCGAACACCCTTAACGATTAGATCATCTCATAACCTAATCAGATCAAACCAAATTGAATCCAATTTAATTAGATTTACTCCAAACCTCAATGCTTAATCAAATTAAGCTAATTAGAAATCTAATTACTAATCAATCCTCTTATAATTCATCAACAATTAGCGAATTGATTTATTGTAACTTTTGTATAGGGTTAATCATCAATTGAATTGACTGTTTTATCTTAGAATGATTTTTAATCTTCGACCAGCCATATGATTAGTTAGAAACTTCTTTTGAGTGTGACCCCATAGGCTCGAATCTAAGTCAGTTGTATAGAAACAATCTTTCTATACCAATCAAAGTGATCATCTAGCAATGATACCTGATGTCCGGATAGGTCAAAAAATTATGAAGCATCATTCAAGAATCTATTGGCATATAGTTACTATATAATTCATCCCTTTGACCAAAATGCTCAAGGTGATCTAAGATTTAACTATCAACCTTGATATGGTCATCCACATTGTATTTTAATTTTTAAAATCTATCACATGGATTACCCCGATCGAGGTTTTACTAAATTGAAACACACTGATACATTAACTCCTATTTATTCGAAGGGGTAAATTTTATTTTGACTCACACACTGACTTCTGAAGTACTTGACTGTATCCAGAAATCTTTCATCACTAAATTAAAAATTCAGATAGTTCGGCATCAAAGTACAGTGAGTTGTTTGTAAGTCACCATGGTGATCTCAGATCAGAGTGACACTTATACCCATATCCTTTGCGAGCTACTCTTGACAGCAAAATACTCAGCAATTGGTCACGTTCAGTGAGATGTACTCCTACATCACACTTGCTTGCCATACCAGTATCTCCACACTCCTTATTTAAAAGGATAACCAACATACATGGCACATAACAATCTATACTTGATATAGCTATCATCCTAATAATAGTATATCATTTGGCTGTGAACTTAAGGTTTAAGGAATAAATGATATATCCTCCTATATCAAATCAAATAGTCCTAAGGACTTCATCACATAACAGAAGTTCAAAAAAAGATATACATAGTGATGAAAAAATTAAATAATATTTATTAATTTAATAATTTATATATAATTATAATAATAAGTACAACCATCAACAAACTGATGATTGGCTTTGGAACATAATTTCCAACAACTCCCACTTGGACTAAAGTCAATCGATACAGTATCGTATACCCATTTTTGATTTATAGTCTTTGAACTGCTTAACATCGAGGGCTTTAGTAAATGGATCAACCAGGTTCTCCTTTCCATTGATCTTTTGAAGCTTGACGTCACCTCGATCCACAATCTCTTAGACCAAGTGGTAGCGGTGTAGAATGTACTTGATCCGCTGATGTGATTTCCATTCCTTCGCTTGAGTAGTGGTGCCAGTGCTGTCATAGTACAACAAGATGGGGCCATCCAAGGAGGGTGCCACATCGAGCTTGTTGATAAATTTTTGTAACCACACAGCTTCCTTCGCAACATCAGATGCCGCGATACATTCCACCTCATAAGTAGAGTTGGCCATAGTGTGCTGCTTGAAACTCTTTCAGTAGATTGCTCTACCGTTTAGGGTATACCGATTTCTCTTACTGTCATCATGATCCAACTAAAAATTGGAGTCTGTAAACACCATAAGTTTTAAGTCAGATTCTCCATAAATAAGCCATTGATTCTTATTATTTTTCAAATACTTAAAGATGGTCTTTACGATCTTCTAGTGGTTCTCACCTAGATCGGACTGGTACCTGCTCGCTACCCCTAGTGAGTATGCCATGTCCAATCGCATATATGTCATAGTGTACATAATAGATCCTACTGTCGAAGCATATGAAATTCTACTCATATGCTATCTCTCTTAAGGAGTTATTCGACAATCACTCTTCAAGAGAAAAATTTTTTGGCCAATCGAAAGATACTTTTTTTTAGAATTCTCCATGCTGAACCTTTTCAACACAGTATTAATGTACGTCGACTGGGATAATCCAAGCAATCTTTTAGATCTATCTCTATAGATCTTCATCCCAAGGATGAAAGATGCTTCTCTCAAGTCCTTTATGGAGAACTATGATGACAACCAAACTTTTATTTTCTGTAATGCAGGGATGTCATTCTTGTTAAGAGAATATCATCCACATATAAAATGAGAAATACTATCGCCGAATTATGAACCCACTTGTATATGCAGGGTTCCTCTCCATTCATAATGAAGCCATACGTTCTGATCATTTTTTCAAAATACATGTTCTAACTCTGAGATACTTGCTTAAGTACATAAATGGACCTCTGAAGCTTGCACACCTTAAACTCATCTATGGATATGAAACCTTCAGGTTGTATCATATACACCTCTTCTTCCGGCTCTCCATTTAGGAAGATTTTTTTCACATCTATTTACTAAATTTTATAGTCCAGATGTACTGTTATCGCAAGCATGATCTGAATGGACTTGAGCATTACCACAAGAGAAAATATCTCATCATAATCAATACCATAATACTGACGATAATCTTTGACAACCAAACAGACTTTATAGGTCTCCACCTTTCTGTCTGCGTCCCTCTTCTTTTTGAAGATTCACTTACACCCTATGAATTTTATCCCTTCAGTTGGATCAATCAATATCTATACATTGTTGATTTTCATGGACTCTATTTTGGATTTCATGGCTTCCAGCCACTTATCGGAGTCAGACCTCTGCATCGTATCCATATGGGTGACCGGATCTTCATTGTTCTCATCGAGTTCAACTGGATCACCGTTTCGGATCAAAAAATCATAGTATGTATCTGATTGATGCAGTACTCTACCAGATCTCCTTATAGATGTTTCTACAATAGGTTTTGGATTTGATCTAATCAAGTCCAACTTAATGGATTTACTAGATTGTGTCGGTTCTTCTACCGATCGAACTTCATCAAGTTTAATCTTTGAGGTATTAGTTCTTTCTACAAGAAACTCTTTTTCTAGAAAGACTATCCTATTGCTGACGAACACCTTTTGTTTGTCAGCAAGGTAGAAGTAGTACCCCTTGGTCTCTTTTGGGTATCCTACAAATAGACACTTGTCAGACATAGGTCCAAGCTTGTCAGTTTTCAAATGTTTAACATAAGTCGGACATCCCTAAACCCTAAGGTGAGAAAGTGCTGGCTTATGCCCTGTCCACATCTCATGTGGTATTTTACTTACGAACTTACTCAAAATTTTATTTAAAATATAATAAGCTGACTTGAGTGCATATCTCCAAATGAAGACCGGCAGACTTACAAAGCCCATCATGGATCAAACCATATCAACAGGATTTGATTCCTTTTTTCTGATACACCATTATGCTATGGTGTTTCAGGAGGGGTCCATTGTGAGAGAATTTCATTCTCTTCTAAGTATGTTAGAAACTCACTGGAGAGGTATTCTCCTCTTCGATCGGATCGAAGAGTTTTAATTCTCTTTTCAGTTTGTTTTTATATTTCATTACAGAATCGTTTGAACATTTCAAATGATTCTAACTTATGTGTCATTAAGTAGATGGACCCATACCTGGATAGATCATCTATAAATATAATAAAATAATAATATCCATCTCTGACACTAGTATTCATCGATCCACATATATCAGTATGTATCAGATTTAGAACTTCACTAGCTTGCTCATCTTTTTCAGTAAAAGATGACTTGATCATTTTTTTAAGAAGATAGAACTCACAAGTTGGAAGTAATTCACAATCACTGACTTTGAGGATTCTCTCTTGTGTCAACCTATTTATTCTGTTCTTATTAACATGACCTAACCTACAGTGCCAAACGTAGATATCGGAGATATCACTAATTTTAGGGCATTTACTGGATGTATACATTACGCTAACAGGTTGTGCCAATATATAAATACCATTATTCAGCTGTTCATTCATCATATTAACATCATTTATAATGATATTAAAATTATTTTTTTATTAAAATTTCATAACCGTACATGGCCAAGAGGCCTACAAAAATAATGTTCAATAAAAAAAAAAGACAAAAGTAACATTCACTAAGAACAATTATATTCGACTTGAATACAAGCTTAATAATCCCTAATGCTAGAACTGAAACTGGTCCTCTATCTCCAACATTGAGAAATCTTTCACCTTCTTCAAATCTCCTACTGACCTGTAGACTCTATAATAAATTGCAAATATTAAAAGAACTTCTGGTATCTAATATCCAGATAGTAGATCACAAATTGAAAAATTACAAGGTGTTATCATATAATTATCTTATCCAGCAACAACTTACTTCTTTCTCAGCTTGTTCGGATCCAAGGAGGTAATGTGCTGAGGATAATTTCTCTTTCAATGCCTCTACTTCTTACAGTAGAAGCATTCCACCTGACTTTGATCGGATATAGATTTTTTAGTCTGACAGGTATTGGGTGCCCCAGCACTTTGTACTTTTTTCTTGTTCTTCTTATTCTTTTTTTTTTAAATGATCGACGTCTAGAAGAAGATCCTCCCACTACATTCACCTACTCTTTGTGGAGCTGATGATCCTTCTCAAAGTTCTGCAATAACCCCAACAAATCATGGTAGTTGACCGCAGGCTTTATCATTCAAAAATGAGTAAGAAAAGAGAGGTAGGACTTGGGCAGAGAGTTCAGAATGGCCTCTTTCCCCAGCTGCTCATGCAAGAAAAAAATTGAGCTTGCTTAAGTGCTCAATCATCTCGATCATGTATAGTACATGATCGATAACTGACGCTCTTTCCCTTATTCGAGCATTGAAGATGGCACAATTAGTCTTGTGCCTCTTAACATCGTCGGGTGTGCCAAAAGACTCATTCAACATTTGCAATATGTCCTGTGGCTGAGCATTCTCTAAATGATGGCTAAACTCATCATTCATTGCCGCCAGCATAATACAATGAACTATAGTTCGATTGTTGAGCCACTTCTGATAAGTGTCTCTAACCATGCTACATGTGTTTGGAGCTGGCTCCTAGGGTGCTAGATCTATTAATACATACAAGATCTATTCATGCTCCAAGACTATTTTGAGCTTTCGATACCAGCTCTGAAATTTGATCCCATCAATTTATCAATATCTAATAGTGATCGGAGCGACAAGGTGGTGGCCATAACTGTAAAAAAAAAATTAAAACCTAGTTAATATATAAATTGATTAAGCCTAAAGATATGGATTTTAGCCTAAAGATATGGATTTTAACCTAAAAATTTTCTCACTATTTTATTCGAATTAGTAGCTTCTACCTTCAATTCATGAAATTATACTAATTCTTTAGTGGGTACTAGAATCCACATGGACTGCACATGGGCTCGAGTGTGGCTCGACCAACCCTTGTGCACCGATGGAAAGGTTCTTAACCAATTGTTTCACTAAACAACTTCTAGCATTCAATTTTGCCCTAGACACCTCTTCAGCAGGCATGTGGTGCCTCCACTGAAAGTTCTGGTTAGGTCCAACCAATAACATACCAAAATTTAGTGTATTTAACAAACGAGTGACCAAACCCGAGTGTGGCTCAGCCAACCTGATCATCATAAAAAAGATACAACTAAATCAACATATTATGTAAGATAACTCTGACGGTCAGATGAGCACCAGGCGTGTGGTGCCTCTAATGATCATCTAAACTGTTGGACTCATTATCATCCAATTTAATGGGAGGCTATGATCTACTAATCAACATAACTATTTCATTTTAGGGATCTAATAATTTTAGAAGATTTAATTAGTTGAATTGAGAGATGAGAAAAGACTTGACCAGTTAATCTTAATCCTCCCACTGACTTCATCAAGTCAGATTAAAAAGATCAGGCATAAGCTGGTCCAGTCAATCAGTCATAAATCCTCCCACTAACTTCACCAAGTCATAAAAAAGACTCAAGACAAGTTGAACTAGATTCAATCTATGTGAATAGCTCCTAATTAATGACCACCGATCAAAGCTACCATACTTGGATATGTACTCTTTCTGATTGCTCACAACCACACGAAGTTGTCCAACCTCTACAGAAAGTCCACACGAAGACCGACGCAGATCGGGCTCCTTGAAAGTGCTAGCTTGCAAGGATCTTTGAGGCTGATTTCTCTCTTCTTCTTCAAAAGGGCCTTGGATGCTCTAAAGGAAAAGAATATCTAGAGGAGGAAGAAGAGGGGGAGCTCTGGTGGGAAATAAACTAGCAAAGGATCTCATATGGGGCGTCCACTATGGGAGCCCCCTTTTTATACACAAGGGATTAGGGTTTAGGTCAAAAGGAGGGGCACCCTTATCTCCATGCCAATCCCAATTATTGGTGTCCAAAAAATTCCAAAAAGAGTTGGTTAGTATGAGGAGGAGATCAGGTATCTCCCACATCCAAAAATTCTCCAAAGAATTTTAGGAAAAAAATAATTGGTGCCTCCCTTCTTTTCTTGTTTGAAAAATTCCTTTCCTTCTTATCTCCTTATTTATAATTCGGATCACATTTGAATTAGGTAGGAGATAAGATCATGAGTCACCATGCATTGCTACCCATCCTTACTAGGCCCACTCTCATCACACCAACAATCTCAAGCCAAATCCAATTGGGCATTGAGATTAGGGCATGGGTTCAGGGGTGGCACAAGGATAAAGGGATAGAGTTCCTGTTGGCTTGGACTCTTTATTTTCAAATTAATTCTAAACCAAATCAAAATTGATTTAAACCCAATATTGGAAATGAACCTAATCTAGTTAGGAGCTATTGAGTTTTGGCCATGTAGTGAAAAGTAATTTTTAAAAATTTTAAAACTATATAAGTCAATAGCTTTAACAGTTAAAACTATCGAGCCGAAACCCAAATCCTAGCATCGTCTTGCCTATATCGATCAAAACAAAACAAGCATGCAAAAGGGATAGAGTTTTTACTTTTACAAAAAAGATAATATGGCATGTTGGTGATCTCCATGAGACTCTAAAGTAGAAGCTCTCCAATGGTGATCCACATGAAAATTGGCCAAGGTCCTTCCTAACCAGTGCACTACCGCAGCCTTATCTTCTCAAGAACACTACCGGCTTTGAACTCAAGGAACGATCACACCAAAGCCCAGTTGCTTTCAATCTTGCCATCAAAATTATGTCAAGAAGATACTCTTCAGATGTCTCACAACCTAAGATTTGATTTTTGACTTCAACACATGAAAAAACCAAACCCTAGGGCATACTAGCAACACTTGCTAATTCTCTAACCATCCTTCTTTCAACTTTTGCCACTCAATTTTTTCTTACTTTGTTCTCAGATTTTTTCTAAAATTTTTTCTCTAATTTATACACTACCTATCTCTAGTTTTCACCCAAAAATCTAGTACCTGGGCTATTTGGGACATCCCATATATATAAGGGACCAAAAGATGTGAGAAGGGACCAAGGGGCGCCAACCTTTGGCACTCCACTTTCTCTCATGGTGAATAAATTCACTGTGTGAAATTTTTGATGCAAGAGAGTCTTCACATAGAAGAACTCTTCCTCTTTTATGTGCCATAAAAATCTTATCTTAAATTGGTGACAAATCATTGAGTTCTGATTGATCATTTAAGGCAATGCATTAAGATAAGTTCCTTCATGAAGAAGGACTCTCCATCTTCACATGCTAAAATGAGTGGGTGGCATTTATTTTTTAGTGTGAAATCTAGTGGGCACAGAGGAGTCCTTCTCCACTTGAAACTATTTTAAGTTGGATAAGAATCCAATCAAAATAGACCCAATCTCATTAGGTCAAAGATAACTGGTCTAGGTTAGCTCAAACACTGTGATCTAAACCAATATAGGAACTTGAGTTAACACAGTGTGCTAGCATATCAAATTAACTCTTAAAATTTATAATAAATTTTAATTAAATTAGATCAATATTAAATATTAAAGTATGTGACCCATTGGGTTCCAAATCTAGCCAGTAGTGTATCTAGACTTTCGACGTAACCCTAATCCGATCAGATTAGGTCATCCGAAGAGTCCAATCAACTAAGACTCTTTCTAATTAATTTTTAAATTAAATATTTTTAATTCTGATGAGTTCATAAGTCAAGATTGACCTCTAGCAATGTGTCATGACTATCTAAAAGATTTAAAATTTTGATAAAAAATTATCAAAATATCCTTCAGTGGCAAGTTACCGTGTAATTCAATCCTTCAGTCAATCAACATCTCAAATGAGCTATGGGTATGGAAATATATCAAACTCAATCACTTATCTATATGTATTTTGATCAAAAAATGATGATTCAGTGAATGATACATTAGAAATTCTTTTCTTATTATCATCCTTCTTTGGCCAAAGACTTTCAGAATCATTGATCTATGAGATCACATAGGATGTTCGCTCTCCTTATTAGGAGTGACTAATTCTTTATTAATCACTCACAACCTCCATGCATACTTCACCATATCCAGAACACCCCATATAAGGATCAAAGAACCAAGTTAGGAAGCAAACCAAAATATGGATTCATAAACACAAGGTACCATGGCGATCTCAGATCAAAAGATCATTTACACAACTCCCACTAGAGAATCATCAGCTGACATGTAAATAAGACTCCATCTGATATTCTCTCGCAGGTCTATTCAATTAACTCATTCTCTAATGAGCACCCATATCTTTGTATTAGTGTCACCACATAAGTGGTTGTGAGATCAACCACCTTCATTTCTGAGCATACATAGGACATGCCAATCTTTCTGATATCATTGATTCCCAACTCAATGAACTAATGACTGAAAATATTTTAGGTCATGGCTATCAAGGATTTAGGTCTCACTGACATGATTTCATTATGGCCGTAAAACCATTACCTAGACCTATAGAGTTCATTATAATCTTAAGAACAAAAAGATGTAGCATATAATAAAATAAAAATATCTATTTTATTAATAAATTAATGTCCATTACATGAGTCTAAAATTTAAATTACAAAAAATATCCTATCGCATTCCATATGCGATTGGCTTGTAGGGCATTATTCTTTCAATCTCTCACTTGCACTAAAGCCAATCACCCCTATACTTGATACCCATGCTATCAAGGTGGTAGTCAAACTGTTGCATTGACATGGCCATAGTGAATAGGTCTGCTGTATTATTCTTGGTGTCAACTCGTTCTACGATCACATCGCATCTTTCGACTATCTCCCGAATGAGATGGAACCATCTTAAAATGTACTTGGATTTATGATGAGATCTTGATTCTTTGGCTTGAGTAACTGCTCTAGTGTTATCACAATAAAGGGACACTGGTTGCTCAATCCCTGAAACTACATTCAATTTTGAGATGAATTTCTTCATCGAGACGATCTCCTTAGTAGCCTCACTAGAAGCAATATACTCAACCTCAGTGATCGAGTCAGCAATAGTTTGCTATTTGAAATTTTTCTAACTTACTGCACCCCCATATAGAGTGAATACATGCCTAGATATAGATTTGCTATCATTCAGATCAGATTGAAAACTGAAATTAGTATAACCTTTCAGTTTTAAATTAGATCCTCCATATATTAGAAAAATATCTCTAGTCTTTCTCAAGTACTTGAGTATGTTTTTCACAGCTTTTCAATGATCCTCTTTGAGATCAGACTGAAATCTGCTTACAATATCCAAGGCATAAGCCACATCAGGCTTGATACATAATATAGCATACATAATTGATCCTACAGTCGAAGCATAAGGAATAGAACTCATTCTGTTTCTCTCTTCATGTGTCTTAGGAGACATCTTCTTAAAGAGTTATATGCCACGACCTATGGGCAAATAACCTCTTTTACTTCCCTCCATGTTGAACCTCTTCAACACAAGGTCAATGTACCTAGACTAGGACAAGCCTAGCATCCTTTTTGATCATCCCTATAGATCTTTATACCAAGAATATAGCATACTTCATCCAAATCTTTCATAGAAAACTTTTGTGATAGCCATATCTTGACCGATTGCAATATCGGGACATCATTCCTAATGAGCAGTATGTCAACCATATACAAGACCAAGAAGACAACAGTATTTTTACTTGTCTTCTTGTACACAGAAGGTTCATCCATATTTTTGACAAAGCCAAACGATTTGACTGTCTCATCAAAATGTATGTTTCAACTTTTCGATGCTTGTTTTAATCTATAAATGGATCTATTTGGCTTGCATACCTGATTTACTCTCTCATTAGAGACAAATCCCTCTGGCTGAGTCATATAGACTTCTTCCTCAAAATTTTCATTGAGGAAGGCAGTCTTGACATCCATCTGTCAGATCTCATAGTCATGGTATGCTGTAATAGCAAGTATTATCCGAATGATTTTTGACTTCAACACATGAAAAAACCAAACCCTAGGGCATACTAGCAACACTTGCTAATTCTCTAACCATCCTTCTTTCAACTTTTGCCACTCAATTTTTTCTTACTTTGTTCTCAAATTTTTTCTAAAATTTTTTCTCTAATTTATACACTACCTATCTCTAGTTTTCACCCAAAAATCTAGTACCTGGGCTATTTGGGACATCCCATATATATAAGGGACCAAAAGACGTGAGAAGGGACCAAGGGGCGCCAACCTTTGGCACTCCACTTTCTCTCATGGTGAATAAATTCACTGTGTGAAATTTTTGATGCAAGAGAGTCTTCACATAGAAGAACTCTTCCTCTTTTATGTGCCATAAAAATCTTATCTTAAATTGGTGACAAATCATTGAGTTCTGATTGATCATTTAAGGCAATGCATTAAGATAAGTTCCTTCATGAAGAAGGACTCTCCATCTTCACATGCTAAAATGAGTGGGTGGCATTTATTTTTTAGTGTGAAATCTAGTGGGCACAGAGGAGTCCTTCTCCACTTGAAACTATTTTAAGTTGGATAAGAATCCAATCAAAATAGACCCAATCTCATTAGGTCAAAGATAACTGGTCTAGGTTAGCTCAAACACTGTGATCTAAACCAATATAGGAACTTGAGTTAACACAGTGTGCTAGCATATCAAATTAACTCTTAAAATTTATAATAAATTTTAATTAAATTAGATCAATATTAAATATTAAAGTATGTGACCCATTGGGTTCCAAATCTAGCCAGTAGTGTATCTAGACTTTCGACGTAACCCTAATCCGATCAGATTAGGTCATCCGAAGAGTCCAATCAACTAAGACTCTTTCTAATTAATTTTTAAATTAAATATTTTTAATTTTGATGAGTTCATAAGTCAAGATTGACGTCTAGCAATGTGTCATGACTATCTGAAAGATTTAAAATTTTGATAAAAAATTATCAAAATATCCTTCAGTGGCAAGTTACCGTGTAATTCAATCCTTCAGTCAATCAACATCTCAAATGAGCTATGGGTATGGAAATATATCAAACTCAATCACTTATCTATATGTATTTTGATCAAAAAATGATGATTCAGTGAATGATGCATTAGAAATTCTTTTCTTATTATCATCCTTCTTTGGCCAAAGACTTTCAGAATCATCGATCTATGAGATCACATAGGATGTTCGCTCTCCTTATTAGGAGTGACTAATTCTTTATTAATCACTCACAACCTTCATGCATACTTCACCATATCCAGAACACCCCATATAAGGATCAAAGAACCAAGTTAGGAAGCAAACCAAAATATGGATTCATAAACACAAGGTACCATGGCGATCTCAGATCAAAAGATCATTTACACAACTCCCACTAGAGAATCATCAGCTGACATGTAAATAAGACTCCATCTGATATTCTCTCGCAGGTCTATTCAATTAACTCATTCTCTAATGAGCACCCATATCCTTGTATTAGTGTCACCACATAAGTGGTTGTGAGATCAACCACCTTCATTTCTGAGCATACATAGGACATGCCAATCTTTCCGATATCATTGATTCCCAACTCAATGAACTAATGACTGAAAATATTTTAGGTCATGGCTATCAAGGATTTAGGTCTCACTGACATGATTTCATTATGGCCGTAAAACCATTACCTAGACCTATAGAGTTCATTATAATCTTAAGAACAAAAAGATGTAGCATATAATAAAATAAAAATATCTATTTTATTAATAAATTAATGTCCATTACATGAGTCTAAAATTTAAATTACAAAAAATATCCTATCGCATTCCATATGCGATTGGCTTGTAGGGCATTATTCTTTCAATCTCTCACTTGCACTAAAGCCAATCACCCCTATACTTGATACCCATGCTATCAAGGTGGTAGTCAAACTGTTGCATTGACATGGCCATAGTGAATAGGTCTGCTGTATTATTCTTGGTGTCAACTCGTTCTACGATCACATCGCATCTTTCGACTATCTCCCGAATGAGATGGAACCATCTTAGGATGTACTTGGATTTATGATGAGATCTTGATTCTTTGGCTTGAGTAACTGCTCTAGTGTTATCACAATAAAGGGACACTGGTTGCTCAATCCCTGAAACTACATTCAATTTTGAGATGAATTTCTTCATCCAGACGATCTCCTTAGTAGCCTCACTAGAAGCAATATACTCAACCTCAGTGATCGAGTCAGCAATAGTTTGCTATTTGAAATTTTTCTAACTTACTGCACCCCCATATAGAGTGAATACATGCCTAGATATAGATTTGCTATCATTCAGATCAGATTGAAAACTGAAATTAGTATAACTTTTCAGTTTTAAATTAGATCCTCCATATATTAGAAAAATATCTCTAGTCTTTCTCAAGTACTTGAGTATGTTTTTCACAGCTTTTCAATGATCCTCTTTGAGATCAGACTGAAATCTGCTTACAATATCCAAGGCATAAGCCACATCAGGCTTGATACATAATATAGCATACATAATTGATCCTACAGTCGAAGCATAAGGAATAGAACTCATTCTGTTTCTCTCTTCATGTGTCTTAGGAGACATCTTCTTAAAGAGTTATATGCCACGACCTATGGGCAAATAACCTCTTTTACTTCCCTCCATGTTGAACCTCTTCAACACAAGGTCAATGTACCTAGATTAGGACAAGCCTAGCATCCTTTTTGATCATCCCTATAGATCTTTATACCAAGAATATAGCATACTTCATCCAAATCTTTCATAGAAAACTTTTGTGATAGCCATATCTTGATCGATTGCAATATCGGGACATCATTCCTAATGAGCAGTATGTCAACCATATACAAGACCAAGAAGACAACAGTATTTTTACTTGTCTTCTTGTACACAGAAGGTTCATCCATATTTTTGACAAAGCCAAACGATTTGACTGTCTCATCAAAATGTATGTTTCAACTTTTCGATGCTTGTTTTAATCTATAAATGGATTTATTTGGCTTGCATACCTGATTTACTCTCTCATTAGAGACAAATCCCTCTGGCTGAGTCATATAGACTTCTTCCTCAAAATTTTCATTGAGGAAGGCAGTCTTGACATCCATCTGTCAGATCTCATAGTCATGGTATGCTGTAATAGCAAGTATTATCCGAATGATTTTTGACTTCAACACATGAAAAAACCAAACCCTAGGGCATACTAGCAACAGTTGCTAATTCTCTAACCATCCTTCTTTCAACTTTTGCCACTCAATTTTTTCTTACTTTGTTCTCAGATTTTTTCTAAAATTTTTTCTCTAATTTATACACTACCTATCTCTAGTTTTCACCCAAAAATCAAGTACCTGGGCTATTTGGGACATCCCATATATATAAGGGACCAAAAGACGTGAGAAGGGACCAAGGGGCGCCAACCTTTGGCACTCCACTTTCTCTCATGGTGAATAAATTCACTGTGTGAAATTTTTGATGCAAGAGAGTCTTCACATAGAAGAACTCTTCCTCTTTTATGTGCCATAAAAATCTTATCTTAAATTGGTGACAAATCATTGAGTTCTGATTGATCATTTAAGGCAATGCATTAAGATAAGTTCCTTCATGAAGAAGGACTCTCCATCTTCACATGCTAAAATGAGTGGGTGGCATTTATTTTTTAGTGTGAAATCTAGTGGGCACAGAGGAGTCCTTCTCCACTTGAAACTATTTTAAGTTGGATAAGAATCCAATCAAAATAGACCCAATCTCATTAGGTCAAAGATAACTGGTCTAGGTTAGCTCAAACACTGTGATCTAAACCAATATAGGAACTTGAGTTAACACAGTGTGCTAGCATATCAAATTAACTCTTAAAATTTATAATAAATTTTAATTAAATTAGATCAATATTAAATATTAAAGTATGTGACCCATTGGGTTCCAAATCTAGCCAGTAGTGTATCTAGACTTTCGACGTAACCCTAATCCGATCAGATTAGGTCATCCGAAGAGTCCAATCAACTAAGACTCTTTCTAATTAATTTTTAAATTAAATATTTTTAATTCTGATGAGTTCATAAGTCAAGATTGACGTCTAGCAATGTGTCATGACTATCTGAAAGATTTAAAATTTTGATAAAAAATTATCAAAATATCCTTCAGTGGCAAGTTACCGTGTAATTCAATCCTTCAGTCAATCAACATCTCAAATAAGCTATGGGTATGGAAATATATCAAACTCAATCACTTATCTATATGTATTTTGATCAAAAAATGATGATTCAGTGAATGATACATTAGAAATTCTTTTCTTATTATCATCCTTCTTTGGCCAAAGACTTTCAGAATCATCGATCTATGAGATCACATAGGATGTTCGCTCTCCTTATTAGGAGTGACTAATTCTTTATTAATCACTCACAACCTTCATGCATACTTCACCATATCCAGAACACCCCATATAAGGATCAAAGAACCAAGTTAGGAAGCAAACCAAAATATGGATTCATAAACACAAGGTACCATGGCGATCTCAGATCAAAAGATCATTTACACAACTCCCACTAGAGAATCATCAGCTGACATGTAAATAAGACTCCATCTGATATTCTCTCGCAGGTCTATTCAATTAACTCATTCTCTAATGAGCACCCATATCCTTGTATTAGTGTCACCACATAAGTGGTTGTGAGATCAACCACCTTCATTTCTGAGCATACATAGGACATGCCAATCTTTCCGATATCATTGATTCCCAACTCAATGAACTAATGACTGAAAATATTTTAGGTCATGGCTATCAAGGATTTAGGTCTCACTGACATGATTTCATTATGGCCGTAAAACCATTACCTAGACCTATAGAGTTCATTATAATCTTAAGAACAAAAAGATGTAGCATATAATAAAATAAAAATATCTATTTTATTAATAAATTAATGTCCATTACATGAGTCTAAAATTTAAATTACAAAAAATATCCTATCGCATTCCATATGCGATTGGCTTGTTGGGCATTATTCTTTCAATCTCTCACTTGCACTAAAGCCAATCACCCCTATACTTGATACCCATGCTATCAAGGTGGTAGTCAAACTGTTGCATTGACATGGCCATAGTGAATAGGTCTGCTGTATTATTCTTGGTGTCAACTCGTTCTACGATCACATCGCATCTTTCGACTATCTCCCGAATGAGATGGAACCATCTTAGGATGTACTTGGATTTATGATGAGATCTTGATTCTTTGGCTTGAGTAACTGCTCTAGTGTTATCACAATAAAGGGACACTGGTTGCTCAATCCCTGAAACTACATTCAATTTTGAGATGAATTTCTTCATCGAGACGATCTCCTTAGTAGCCTCACTAGAAGCAATATACTCAACCTCAGTGATCGAGTCAGCAATAGTTTGCTATTTGAAATTTTTCTAACTTACTGCACCCCCATATAGAGTGAATACATGCCTAGATATAGATTTGCTATCATTCAGATCAGATTGAAAACTAAAATTTGTATAACCTTTCAGTTTTAAATTAGATCCTCCATATATTAGAAAAATATCTCTAGTCTTTCTCAAGTACTTGAGTATGTTTTTCACAGCTTTTCAATGATCCTCTTTGAGATCAGACTGAAATCTGCTTACAATATCCAAGGCATAAGCCACATCAGGCTTGATACATAATATAGCATACATAATTGATCCTACAGTCGAAGCATAAGGAATAGAACTCATTCTGTTTCTCTCTTCATGTGTCTTAGGAGACATCTTCTTAAAGAGTTATATGCCACGACCTATGGGCAAATAACCTCTTTTACTTCCCTCCATGTTGAACCTCTTCAACACAAGGTCAATGTACCTAGACTAGGACAAGCCTAGCATCCTTTTTGATCATCCCTATAGATCTTTATACCAAGAATATAGCATACTTCATCCAAATCTTTCATAGAAAACTTTTGTGATAGCCATATCTTGACCGATTGCAATATCGGGACATCATTCCTAATGAGCAGTATGTCAACCATATACAAGACCAAGAAGACAACAGTATTTTTACTTGTCTTCTTGTACACAGAAGGTTCATCCATATTTTTGACAAAGCCAAACGATTTGACTGTCTCATCAAAATGTATGTTTCAACTTTTCGATGCTTGTTTTAATCTATAAATGGATCTATTTGGCTTGCATACCTGATTTACTCTCTCATTAGAGACAAATCCCTCTGGCTGAGTCATATAGACTTCTTCCTCAAAATTTTCATTGAGGAAGGCAGTCTTGACATCCATCTGTCAGATCTCATAGTCATGGTATGCTGTAATAGCAAGTATTATCTGAATTGACTTGAGCATGACTATCGGTGAAAAAGTTTCTTCAGAATCAACACCTGATTTTTGTCTGAAACCTTTTACCACCAGCCTGGCCTTATAGGTCTTCACTTGGCCATCTGCTTCAATCTTCATTTTGAAGATTCATTTGCAGCCTATTGGGGTCACACCCTCAGGTGCATCAACCAAAATTCATCCTTGGTTGGTATACATAGAATCCATTTTAGATTTTATGGCATTGAGCCATTTGTCAAAGTCACTACTCTGACAACTTTTGAATAGGTCGTGGGATCATCATTCTAATGATAAATTCATATCTGAGTGGTACATTACGTACTTCACTTGACCTTTAGAGAGGAGGTGTGTGTAGTGGCTGTACCTTAACAATGGGCATATCTGGTTGAGAATCAGTTTGTGAATCCTGGATGGATTTTAAGTTTTAAACTTCCACAAGTTCAACAGACCTCCCACTACCTCCTTCTTAGATAAATTTTTTTCTTCAAAAAAATGGTATGCCTACCAACAAATACCTTTTGTTGAGTAAAGTGGTAGTAGTATCCAATACTCTCCTTGGGATAACCCACAAACCTATATTTTTTTAATCTAGCATCCAGCTTATGTTCATCAATATTTTTCACATAAGCTGGGCAACCCCAAATCTTAAGATGCTTAAGACTGGATCTTTTTCCTTTTCATTTCTCATATGGTGTTATAGAAATAGATTTAGAAGGTACTTTATTTAAGATATACGCTGTGGCCTCGAGAGTATATCTCCAGAAAGATATCAAAAGATCTGTGAAACACATCATGGACCGCACCATATCTAATAAGGTGTGATTCCTTCTTTCCATAATTTTATTTAATTATAGAGTATAAGGAGGTATCCATTGAGAGAGTATTCTATTTTATTTTAAATAATCAAAAAACTCACTAGACAAGTATTCTCCTCTTCAATCAGATCAAAGAGCTTTAATACTTTTATCTGTTTGTTTCTCAACCATTCTTTGGTACTCTTTAAATTTATCAAAAGATTCAGATTTGTATTTCATTAAATACACATATCCAAATCTAGACCTATCATCAGTAAACATGATGAAGTAAGAATATCCATCTTTAGCTTGAGTCGATATTGGACCACAAATATCAGTATGTATGAGGTCCAATATGTCACTCATCCTTTCTCCATGTCCAATAAATGAAATCTTGATCATTTTTTCTGTGAGATAAGATTCACAAGTTTCATATGATTCATAATCATAAGGATCAAAAAGTTTATCATTGTATAACTTGTTAATTCTCGACTCATTTATATGACCAAGTTGGCAGTACCAGAGGTTTGTGACATTCACATCTTCTCTCTTTCTTTTCTTCATATTATCAATATGAAGTACATTATCATTAAGTGTAAGAAACAAAAGATCATTATCAATATAAGTATTTTTATAATATTTGTTAAAAAAATATATAGAACAACCATTATTCTTTACTTTTATTTTAAAATCTTGTTTCAATAATAATGGTACAGAAATAATATTTCTAACAATATTAGAGATATAATAACAGATCTTCAGTTCCAAAATTTTATCCGAAGGCAACTTCAAAATTTTGATTCTTATGGCTTCGATCTGAATGGACTCTCCACTAGCATGGATAGCTCAAAGACATCTTTATTCAGATTTTTTATTTTCTATGGATCCTACAATGATTTGTAGAAGTGTGAGCCACTCTTTATTTCACTATTGGATTGCGTAGGGGTTTCATGTATGTATTTTAAAATTTTTAGTAAAAAAATATTATATTAAACTATTTAATATATAAATACATGCATAAGATCTGATCATAAAACTCCTACAAATAGATTTATAACATAAATTTATATGCATAAAAATTTGAATCTAATATTACAAGTATTTGAACAAGAGCAGTAATTAGTGATAGATCTAATCTACCACTTCTAGGGTTCCAAACCCAATACCTGAGCATGGATAGCTGATCTCCATAATTGAGAACATAGATGTGAAAATCCTCTCTGATCGCTCGTAGCTGCACAAGCATCCGGTATCTACGGATGGGCCACATGAAGTCTTCAGATCGATCAGCCCTCCATGGGAGTGCTAGCTCACGCATTCGACTTCTGATGATAGATCTGATTTGATCTTCTTTTTTTTTATTGCCTCAAACCTTTTTGATGTTGAAGATGGATCAGAGGAGATATTGGATGGTAAAGAAAAATATGATGAGGACTCTCTTCTCTTTGGTTTTTGTCTCACCCAAAATCTTAGAACAGTTCTAGGTCGCTCACCCAAGAGGAGATTGATCTCCTCTTTTGTTCATGCCAAGGAAGAAGGAAACCCACCCAAACCTCATGCCCCAAAGAAGAATTTTTGACCCTCTTTCTCTCTGGTATCTCACAGTGAAATGTTCTTTTAGTTTGGCACACAAAATTATGGCCTTTTTATGGTTATCATACAAACCAGATAAAATAGGATGAAGGCTGGAGTTTGATGCAATTCAAATTATTTTTAATTTCAATTTGACTCCAACCTTTTTTTAACCTTATTTAACTTAAAGAGGGACTTACCATAGAAAATTGGATATAAAAAACTATCAAGAAGATTTCCTTTTCTTGCACACAATGAGCCCCTTCAAAAATAGCCAAAATATGGAAGGATATGGATAAGGTTTTAAGTTGAAATTCAAACCATTTTGAATCTAAATCAAAACCAACCAATTCTTATCCTTAATAGATAACAAAAGAAGTATAATTTTTTGATTTTCTTATATACAAATTGATTTTGTGTAGTGAGAAAAAGTGTGAGACAATTTAGGTGGTGCAAGGGAGAGAGTCCCACTCATTTGGGACTCTAGGGTTTAACCAATTGAATTTTTTTCAAATCCAATCCAATTAAATCTAAATAAAATATGATGAACATAATCTAATTAGGCTCCTACAATCTTAATTAAATTTAATCAAATCAATAAATTAATTGAGCCATGATCCGATCAAATCAGGATCATTTCTCCCTTACTGATTAGGTCATCTCATAACCTAATCAGACTTGACTTGATTAAATCTAATTCAATCAAACTTGATTCAAACTTTAATACTCAATCAAATTGAGCTAATTAGTGATCTAATACTAATTAATCCTTCATTAATGATAGAGTTCAAGTCTAGTGGTACTCTTCTCTAGAGTCTCCATCCAGTGAGACTCTTCACCAGAGTCCCCATCCACTGAGACTCTTCAAATTAGCCATATGATCAGAGAGAAACTTCTAATGTGTGTGATCCCATAGATTCGAACTTAAATCAGTAGCATAGAAATTAATTTCTATACCAATCGAAGTAACCATCTAGCAATGGTATCCGATATCCAGATAGACCGAATGTATGTAAAGCAACACTCAAGAACCTATTTGGATATAGTAACCATATAATTCATCCCTTTGACCCTTGATGCTAGGATGACTTAGAGTTTAAACTGTCAACTCTTAATAGTACATCTATTATGTGTCTCAACCTAATAAATCCTATGACTCCTCACAAGAATTACCCTGACTAAGGTCTTACTAAATTGAAACATAAAGTATTCTCTCCAATCTCTTGGAGTGGTCAATTCTATTTTGACTCACGTACCAACTTCACAAGTACTTGACTATGCCCAGAAGCCTTCCGATCTTGAATTAAAAATTCAAGTAGTCTGGCATCAAAGTATAGTGAGTTGCTTGTAAGTCACCGTGGTGATTTCAGGTTGGAGGAACACTTATACCTATATCCCTTCGGAGTGACTCTTGACAGTAGAGTGCTCCAGAGTTGGTCACGTTCACTGAAATATACTCTTACATTTTATCTGTATGTCAAACCAGCATCTCGATACTCTTTGATTAAGAGAATGTCCAACGATATATGACACACAATGATCTACACTTCATATGTCTATCATCCTAGTAATAGCATATCATTTGGTCATGAACTCATTTAAAGACTAAATGATAAATCTTCCTTTATCGATTTAAAATAATCCTAAGGACTTTCATCATAACACAGACGTTCGATATAGAAGATGTATAAGCTTATAATAAAAATTATCAAATAAATATTTTATTAATTAATTTATATACAATTACATCAAATAGCACAACCATCAACAGACTGACGATTGGCTTTGAAACATATTTTTTAACAACTCTCACTTGTACTAAAGCTAATTGGTACAGTATCGTATATCCATCTTCATTTTATGATCTTCAAACTCCTTTACTGTAAGGGTTTTAGTTAATAGGTCGGTCAGGTTCTCCTTTTCATCGATCTTTTGAAGGTCGATTTCACCTTGATCCATGATTTTTCAGACTAGGTGGTAGCGACGTAGAATGTGCTTGGTTCGCTAATATGACTTTGGTTCCTTTGCTTGAGCAATGGCGCTAGTGATGTCACCGTACAACAAAACAGGGCCATCAAGGGAGGGTGCCACTCTGAGCTTGTTGATAAATTTTCATAACCACATAGCTTCCTTCATAGCATCGGATGCCGTGATATATTCTACCTCGCAAGTAGAGTCGGCCACAGTATACTGCTTAAAACTCTTCCAATAGATTGCTCTACCATTCAGGATATAAATATATCCCGATATGCTCTTGCTATTGTCATGATCCGACTGAAAATTAGAGTCTGTAAACTCCAAAAGTTTTAAGTCAGATTCTCCATAGATAAGCCATTGATCCTTAGTATTTCTCAAATACTTAAAGATGATCTTTATGACCTTCCAGTGGTTCTCACCTGGATCAGACTGATATCTATTCACTACCCCTAGTGAGTATGCTATGTCCGATCATGTATATATCATGGCGTACATAATAGATTTCACTATTGAAGCATATGGAATTCTACTCATACACTCTCTTTCTTGAGGAGTTGTCGGACAATCACTCTTCGAGAGAAAAATTTTTTGGCTTATTGGAAGATAGCCTTTCTTGAAATTCTCCATGCTGAACCTTTTCAAGACAGTATCAATATATGTTGACTAGGATAATCCAAGCAACTTTTTAGATCTATCTCTATAGATCTTCATCTCAAGGATGAAGGATGCTTCTCCCAAGTCCTTCATGGAGAACTAAGATGATAACCAAACTTTTATTCTTTATAATACAGGGATGTCATTCTCGATTAAGAGAATATCATCCACATACAAAATAAGAAATACTATTATCGAATTATTAACCCATTTGTGTATGTAGGGTTTCTCTCCATTCTTAATGAAGCCATACATTCTGATCACTTTATCAAAATGCATGTTCCAACTCTGAGATGCCTGCTTAAGTCCATAAATGGATCTCAGAAGCTTGCATACTTTTGACTCATCTGTGGATATGAAACCTTCAGGTTGTATCATATACACCTCTTCTTCCAACTCTCTATTTAGGAAGGTTGTTTTTATATCTATTTGCTAAATTTCATAGTCCAGATGTGCTGCTATCGCAAGCATGATCCGAATGGACTTGAGTATTGCCACAGAAGAAAATATCTCATCATAGTCAATACCATAATGCTGATGGTAACCCTTGGCAACCAGATGGGCTTTATAGATCTCCACCTTACACCTTATTGATTTTATCCCTTCAGGTGGGTCAACCAATATCCATATATTATTGACTTTCATAGACTCTATTTCAAATTTCATGACTTCCAGCCACTTATCGGAGTCAGATCTCTGCATCATATCCATATAGGTGATCGGATCCTTATTGTTCTCATCGAGTTCAACTGGATCACTATTCTGGATCAAAAAATCATAGTATCTATCTAGTTGATGCGGTACTCTACCAGATCTCTTTATAGATATTTCTATAATAGGTTTCAGATTTGATCTAATCAAGTCCAACTCAATGGGTTTACTAGATTGTGTCGGTTCTTCTACCGATCGAACTTCATCAAGTTTAATCTTTGAGGTATTAGTTCCTTCTCCAAGGAACTCCTTTTCTAGAAAGACTATCCTATTGCTGACAAACACCTTCTGTTGGTCAGCAAGATAGAAGTAGTACCCTTTGATTTCTTTTGGATACCCTACAAATAGACACTTGTAAGACCTAGGTCCAAGCTTGTCAGTTTTCAGACGTTTGACATAAGTCGGACATCCCCAAATCCTAAGGTAAGGGAGTACTGACTTACGTCTTGTCTACATCTCATGTGATATTTTACTTACAGACTTACTTGAAACTTTATTTAAAATATAGCAAACCGACTCGAGTGCATATCCCTAAAAAAAGATCGACAGATTTGTAAAGCCTATCATGGATCAAACCATGCCTAACAGGATTCGATTCTTTCTTTTTGATATACCATTATGCTGTGGTGTTTCAGGATGGATCCATTGCAAAAAAAATTCATTCTCTTCTAAGTATGTCAGAAACTTACTGGAGAGGTATTCTCCTCCTCAATCAGATCGAAGAGTTTTAATACTCTTCTCAGTTTATTTTTCTACTTCATTACAAAATCATTTAAATATTTCAAACGATTCTGACTTATGCATCATTAAGTAGACGTGCCCATACCTCGATAGATCATCTGTAAAGTAATAAAATAATAATATCCATCTCTGGCACTAGTGTTCATCGGTCCATATACATCAGTATGTATGAGACTTAGAACTTTAGTAGCTCACTCACTTTTTTCAGTAAAAGATGACTTGATCATTTTTTCAAGAAGACAGGACTCACAGGTTGAAAGTAATTTATAATTATTGATTTCGAAGATTTTCTCTTATGTCAACCTATTTATTCTGCTCTTGTTAACATGACCTAACCTATAGTGCCAAAGATAAATATCGAAGACATCACTAATACTAGGACATTTACTGGACATGTACATTACACTAACAGATTATGACAATATGTAAATACCATTGTTTAGTTGTCCATTTATCACATTAACACCATTCATAATGATATTAAAATTATTTTTTTTATTAAAATTTCATAACTATTCATAGCCAAGAGGCCTACAGAAATAATGTTCAATAAAAAAGAAGGACAAAAGTGACATTCACTAAGAATAATTATATTCGACTTGAATACAAGCTTAATAATTTCTAACGCTAGAACTGGAACTGGTCTTCCATCTACAACATTGAAAAACTTTTCACCTTCTTCAAATCTCCTATTGACCTGCAGACTCTGCAATGAATTATAAATATTAAAAAAGCTTTTGGTATCTAATACCCAAGTAGTAGAATCACAAATTGAAAAATTACAAGGTATTATCATATACTTACCTTGTGTAACAACAACTTGCTCCTTTCTTGGCCTGTTTGGATCCAAGGAGGCAATGTACCAAGGATAATTCCTCTTCTAGTGCCCCTTCTTCTTACAATAAAAGCATCCACCTGACTCTGATCGAACTTGGATTTCTTGGTTTGACTGGGTTTGGGTGCCCCAGCACTTTACACTCTTTTCTTGTTCTCCTTATTCTTCTTCTCTTTCTTAAAGGATCAACATCCAGAAAAAGACCCTACCACTATATTCACTGACTCCTTTTGGAGCTGGTGATCCTTCTTAAAGTTCTGTAGCAATCCTAGCAAATCGTGGTAATTGACTGCAGGCTTTGTCATTCAAAAATGAGTAAGAAAAGGGAGGTAGGACTTGGGCAGAGAGTTCAGACTCGCATCTTTCCCCAACTGCTCATGCAGGGAAAGGCCAAGCTTGCTTAAACGCTCAATCATTTTGATCATGTACAGTACATGATCAGTGATTGATGCTCTTTTCCTCATTCGAGCATTGAAGATGGCATAACTAGTCTTATGCCTCTCAACATCATTGGGTGTGCCAAAAGACTCGTTCAACATTTGTAACATATCCTGTGGCTGAGCATTCTCGAAATAATGGCTGAACTCATCATTCATTATCGCCAGCATAATGCAACAAACCGTAGTTCGATCGTTGAGCCACTTCTGATAAGTTCTCTGACCATGCTACGTGCATTCGGAGCTAGCTATTCGGATGCCGAATCTATCAATACATACAATATTCATTTATGCTTCAGGACTATTTTGAGCTTTCGATACCAGCTATCAAAATTTGATCCCATCAATTTATCATTATCTAATAATGATCGGAGTGACAAGGTGGTGGCCATAACTATAAAAGAAAAATCAAAATCTAATTAGTATATGAATTAATTAAGCCTAAAGATATGGTTTTTAATCTAAAGATTCTCTCACTATTTTATTCGAATTGATAGCCTCTACCTTCAATTTGAAGAATTACACTAATTCTTAATGGGTACTAGAATTCACATGGACTGCACATGATTCTGCGTGTGGCTCGGCCAACTCTTGTGCACCCATGGGTAGGTTCTTAACCAATTATTTCACCAAATAATTTCTAGCATTCAATTTTGCCCCAGACACCTCTTCAGCAGGCATGTGGCACCTCCACTGAAAGTTTTGGTTAGGTCCAACCATTAACATGCTAGAATTTAGTGCATGTGACAAATGAGTAATCAGGCTTGAGTGCGGCTTGACCAACCTGACTATCATCAGAAAGACACAACTAAATCCACATATTATGAATGATAATTCTGACAATCAGATGAGCACCAGATGTGTGGCATCTCCAGTGAACATCTAAACTGTTGGACTCATTATCATCCAACTTAATGGGAGACTATGATCTAGTTATCATCATAACTATTTCATTTTAGGGATCTAATAATTTTAAAAAATTTAATTGGTTGAATTGAGAGATGAGAAGAAACTTGATCAGTTAATCTTAGTCCTCCCATTGACTGTTAGATGTGTGCCCTAGATGCCAGATTGGCGACACATTCCTGTACAAATCTAAGGATAAATTTATAATTTTGACTATAAATCAATAAATGAGTTATTCTTCTATCACATTGTGTACATTATGTCTGTGATACATCCTTTGAGTTAATAGGAATATCAATTTATATTTTCAAGAGTTAAAAATTTAAGGCATGAATTTACATAATTAACTCATAAATAGCTCCTGACCATAGGATCATCACGAGGATGGTGATCGATCTGGAAGGTTGGTGTATGATCGCTTCCTTAGGGTAGATGTGTCTTGAGTCTATGATGTGGAGACACTGAAGCGAGAGTACAGGTATTCATTGAGAATGAGAATACTGAGCGTGACCATATTGAGCAGTCATAAGGAAGTCTACCTTCTCGTCGATGACTAGCTCGATGCTGCAGTTGTGTGTCTAGTTCTTTGACCTGAGGTACATCGATAGTTCACCTTGAGTGTGTTATAGTTTGACTACACCATAACTCGATCTCCTAGCCATTCAAAACTCTGAGGTGTATGTTGGCTGTAGAATATTCATTGTAGGAACTAGGTCGCACCAAGATGGGATCTATCAACCTCGGTAGATGAGAGGAGTAGTCCTATGATGATCGAAAGATCGAGTCCTTAAGCCCATGGCCATGGCAGAGTGAAATAATGGAAAAAAAATTTTCCATTGGGGTTTCACATCGGACTCGGATCGATCGATTGATTCTTATGACTGATGTTGGGTTTGACGAGTTCACCTTAACCCTAATTCAGTAGGAACTCATGATAGAGGAACTCAATCACACAGGTAGCTGCACCGAGAGGTTCATCTTCAGTTCTGATGGGTTGCCACCACATACTGCTAGGTGTCACTAGTAGATTTTGGGAGCAATTAAAATGAGGTTGATGATCGATCATTCTAATTGTCTGAATCAGAAGAGTTCTGGTCCATCAAAAGGAGTTTCGATGATGTCGATGATGAGATCATGACATGTCTCATTACCATACAAAATTGAACCTAACTGGGTCACATAAACAAGGGTTAGGGTCTGGATGTCATCAATTGGGCGAACCCAATTAATTTGGATAAGATCCAATTAGGTTCAAGAAAATCGTGCTAGCACACGATTGAGCCTAACTTTCTCTTCATGTAATCTTTTCTGTCTCTACTGAGTCAAATATCATTTGACTCACCCAAAAAATCTTGGAAAGGTTTTTCTCAGTCTAAATGAAGCTTGTCCAGCTCAGAAAAGGCTTGTCTTAATTCATGAGATGAATTTAAGACAAGCACCTGCTAATTCCTGTCACCTGCCAATTTTATTTTAGGACATCTGTCAAATGTTGACATATGGGTCTTAAACTGAAGAGAGCTCATTGGAGAATTTTTGTGAAGTGTCCACATGCCAAAACCACATTGAATTGGGCATCATAATTAGATTATGGCATGATCCTAATTGGATTAAAGTGGGCGCCCCAAATGGATAAAGATGGAAGAGTCTTGATCAACATGGACTCTTGGGCGTCACCTTGCTTGTGCTTATCCAAAGTTGGCACCA
The DNA here is from genome assembly GCF_000442705.2 of Elaeis guineensis. Taxonomy (NCBI): domain Eukaryota; kingdom Viridiplantae; phylum Streptophyta; class Magnoliopsida; order Arecales; family Arecaceae; genus Elaeis; species Elaeis guineensis. Next base: position 36,023,270 of record NC_026004.2, on the reverse strand, counting down.
ACATAAGAGAGAGGGTAGGGATTCTTATCTGATGTGATCAGATGATATCACTCCCCCAATCAAAATTTTCTCAAAATTAATTAGAATTTTTTGATTGGTTGAATGATGTGGCACTACGCAGCATCCAGGGTCTTTAAAATTCCTATCTGCACCTAGGGTTTAGAAGTTTCTACTCAATACCCAACCAAAATGAGAATTCTCTCCTCTTCACTATATCCTCCCTACTCTCCTCTCTCCCCTCTTCATGTCCAAGGAGTTGGACATCCATTTAGCAAAGGTCCAAGGCGTGGTGACGCCTGGAACAGAAGGCTGCAGGACATCTTCGACAGGCTGCTGCTCCAACTTTAGGAGTTCTGAAGCACTTCTAAATCAGATAGAGATCTGATTTTTGGAGCATAGATTTATGAGAAGAAGATATTCCAGGTCCTGCCTGAGTGGATATCGGTAGAGGCCAGGTGCTTGCGTGGCTACATCAAAACTTCGGGCTGTATAGAGATCATATACAGGGTAATCATATTACCCCTGAGGTATTACTTGTTTCCTCATCCCTTTTAGATTTATTTTAGACTTAATATTAGATATGAAGATTAGATCTAGAGACTTAGATCTAAAATAAATATAAGATAAATTTTTTAAAATTATTCTGCCCCAGATTTGATAAAATCTGGAAGATCCTACAAAGGAAAAAGATGATTTTCCCTTCATTGACTTCACCAAGTCAGATTAAAAAAGATCAGGCATAAGTTGATCTAGCAAAATCAGTCATGAATTCTCTCACTGACTTCATCAAGTTATAAAGAGGACTTAAGACAAGTTGAATTAGGGACACCTAAATCAGTCATACTGATTTTCTAATTAGCATGGGTCAACCCCAATCATTAAGTGATCTAATCAAAATATGATTCACTATATTGGCTAGGTAAGTGAGATCGGTGGGAGGAATATGCTATTAACTCAACATAGATTCAATCTATGTGAATAGCTTCTAATTAATGACCACCGATCAAAGTTGCCATACTTATCTTAGACACCAACTGGTTAGTCATTTTCAATTTGATTAACTTATAGACTTGGGTTTGACTACGGAGCCACGATCAAAGTCCATATTGGTCTAATCAAAGATATGGACTTGACCAACTATAACTATTGAAATTAATCAAGAAAAAAAATTAACCCAATCAGAATTAACTTTTAATTAGATTTGATCAATTACTAACGTGGTCCATTATCAATGATTTCTAATACTAGGTCTAATCTAGTTAGATGGACTTGACTCGAGCTAACCCATTAACCCATGAATTATGAAATTAATGCCTTAGATCTTTGATTCTCAAATTTAGATCGCTTAATTCTCAATTAAGTTTTGGGCTGACATGGGTTCAGATTCGATGTTTGAAAATAATTTTTAATTTTATAAAATATTTTTATAATCAGTTATCTAATGATCAAAATATTAATTTTAGATCTAATATATATTATTTTAGATTTAAAATAAAATTTTAATTTTTTTTTTATTATTCATCATCGTAGAAAAAATCACGCAACACCCCTACACATCATAGGAGATCCCATTGAATGGGCAAATAGAGTTATGATACCCTGATTTCTCCTATGACTGGATGGCTATGAGGATCTATCCAATCAGATTACTACATTACTCGGATGCTAAATTAATTATTTAAATTTAATCTAAATAATTAAAATCAGATTATATGCAAGAATAAATTCATATTATAAGCAACTTAGCTCAGATACCACTGTTAGATCGTGCAGGAATTTCATGCATGCATTTCAAAATTTTCAACGAAAGAGTATTAGATTAAACTATTTAATCTACAAATACATACATAAGATCTAATCTTAAAACTTTTACAAATAGATTTATAACATGAATTTACATGCATAAAAATCTGAATCTAATATTACAAGCATTTGAATAAGAACAGTAATTAGTAATAGATCTAATCTACCACTTTTAGAGTTCCAAACCCAATACCTAAATATGCGTAGTCGATCTCCACAATTAAGAATATAGATCTGAAAATCTTCTCTAATTGTTGATAGCCACACAAGGGTCTGACCTCTACGGATGGTCCACACAAAGTCCTCGGACCAATCTGCCCTTCACAGGAGTGCTAGCTCGTACAATCGACTTCTGATGGCAGATCTAATTTGATCTCTTCCTTTGATCACCTCAGACCTTTCTAATATCGAAGATGGATCAGAGGAGATACTGGATGGTGGAGAAAAATATGATAAAGACTCTCTTCTCTTTGGTTTTTCTCTCACCCAAAATTTTAGAATAGTTCTAGGTCACTCACCCGAGAGGAGATCGGTCTCCTCTTTTGTTCATGCCAAGGAAGAAGGAAACCCACCCAGACCTTATGCCCCAAAGAAGGATTTTCAACCCTTTTTCTCTCTGGTATCTCATGGTGAAAAGCTCTCTTAGTTTGGTACACAAAATTATGGCCTTTTTATGGTTGTCACACAAACCAGATAAGATAGGATAAGGGCTGGAGTTTGTTGTAATTCAAATCATTTTGAATTTTAATTTGACTCCAATATTTTCTCACTCTTATCTGACTTAAAGAGGGACTTACTAGAAAAAAATTAGATATAAAAAATCATCAAGAAGACTTCCTTTTCTCACACACAATGAGCTTCTTCAAAAAACAGCCAACGTGTGGAAGGATATGGATAAGGTTTTAAGTTGAAATTTAAATTATTTTGAATTTAAATCAAAACCAATCAATTTCTATCCTTAATAGACAACAAAAGAAGGGTAATTTTCTGATTTTTAGATGCACAAACTGATTTTGTATGGTGAAAACAAGTGTGAGACAATTTGGGTGGCGCAAGGGAGAGAGTCTCACTCATTTGAGACTCTAGGGTTTAACCAATTGAATTTCTTTCAAACCCAATCCAATGAGATCCAAATAAAATATGATGAACCTAATCTAATTAAGCTTCTATAATCTTAATTAAATTTAATCAAATTAATAAATTAATTGAGCCATAGATTCGATCAAATCAGAATCATTTCTCCCTTACCGATTAGGTCATCTCATAACCTAATCAAACTTGACCTGATTGAATCCAATTCAATCAAACTTGATCCAGACTTTAATGTTCAATCAAATTAAACTAATTAGTAATCTAATTATTAATTAATCCTCTCTTAATGATAGAGTCCAAGTCTAGTGGGACTCTTCTCTAAAGTCCCCATCCAGTGGGACTCTCCAGCAAAGTCTCCATCCACTGGGACTCTTCAGATTAGCTATGTGATTGAAGAAGAACTTATAATATATGTGACCATATAGGTTTGAACCTAAGCTAGCAGTACAAGAATTAATTTCTGTACCAATCGGAGTAACCATCTAGTAATGGTGTCCGACATCTGGATAAGCCGAATATATGCAAAGCAACACTCAAGAACCTATTTGAATATAGTTACCATATAATTCATCCCTTTGACCCTTAATGCTAGGATAACTTAGAGTTTAAACTGTCAACTCTTAATGATACATCTATTATGTGTCTCAACCTAATAAATCCTATAACTCTTCACAAGGATTGCCCTGGTCAAGGTCTTACTAAATTAAAACACAAAGTATTCTTTTCAATCTCTTGGAGTGGTCAATTCCATCTTGACTCATGCACCGACTTCACAAGTACTTATCTATGCCTAAAAACCTTTCGATCCTAAATTAGAAAATCAGGTAGTACAGCATCAAAGCACAGTGATTTGCTTGCAAGTCACCATAGTGATCTCAGGTTGGAGGGACACTTATACCCATATCCCTTCGGTGTGACTCTTGACAGCAGAGTACTCTGGAGTTGGTCACGTTCAATGAAATATACTTCTACATTTCACCTGTATGCCAAACCAGCACCTCCACGCACCTTGGTTAAGAGGACAACTAACGGTATATGACACACGATGACCTACATTTGATATATCTATCGTCTTAGTAATAGCATATCATTTGATCGCGAACTCATTTAAAGACTGAACGATAAATCATCCTTTATCAATTTTAAATTATTCTAAAGACTTTGATAAGTGATATATTTTTATATTTATTGGAGGTATTTTTGATAATTTATGGTGCTAACATCTTCTTAAAAACTTAATTTCATGACTAAATTAGATTTTCTTACAAAAGTAAATAATTTTAAAAAACATAAAATTAGAATATATTTATGAAAAATATATGTTGATTTAATTGAGTAATTTAAGCATCAAAATAATATAAAATTTTGAAAAATTTAATACATATTTTTTTTTATTTTTCAGATGAAAATTGGAGCAAAAATCAAGCCAAAATACTCTAAAAAATAATTTTTATTACCTTCGGTGCACGATGGACCGGCCGCTCAGTCCATAGATTCAGGGGCACGATCCACTAGAAATAATACACGATCCATAGGGCAGTCTACTAGCGGTGGAAGCCTCTTTTGCATGATCCAACGATTGATATCGATTCTAGAGAAGATCCGACGGTCCATACTCATTGCCGGTTGAAAGAAGGACTCTTTTGTGCAATCCGACGGTCAGAAACTGATCAAAGATGTGATCGAATGGTTATGGTTGAATTCGACATTGATAAAGATTAAAACTATAATTTTTGGACAGATCTGAGCCATCTGAAGCTAATCCGACGGCCAGAAATTAATGTAAAGGGTATTATACGAATTCTAAAGATTTTAGGACTCCTTTTCCTACCAAAAAAATATAAAAAATTTATCTATAAATAGGAGACCCAGAAATAAGTGTAGGGAGGAGAAAAAATTAAAGAAAAAGCAAAAAAATAGAGAAAAAAATCAAAAAGCTTTAGAGATCAAATATTTAGAGATTATGGAGCTAGAGAGCTTGATGCATGGCTAAATCCCTTCAATCCTGGAATACAATGAAGCCTGTAAATAGATTTTTATTTTTTTTTCTTATATTTAATTTTTATGCAATAAAATTATACTTTATTTCATATCTTTTTATTTTTTTTTGAGATATTGATCCAGCCTACACGATCTATACCCTCTATTGACGTGCCGTGATCCTTGGATATGGAATGTACTTTAGAGAGATAGATCGTAGTATATGAGATTAAATCTTAGATCTTGTAATTGAATTTAGATAGTTTATACTCCAACAAGATGAGCTGAATAGATGAGCTGAATCTACTGATATAGTCCATACCCCTTAGAGATAAGCTATGCTAATATCTTAATCATAAGAAATAATATTGCAACATAAGAAAAAAAAAGAAAATAAATCTAATTTGCATGGTAGATTTAGACTTTTTGGATTATTTCTTTGACTTGCTTTCTTTCAGTAATTATACTTTTAATTAAATTCTTACTATTTTATTTCTTTTAATCCTTCTACAATCAATTCTCTTTTATTTCTTCTTAAAAAAAAAAGAGGTAATCACCCTAGATCCCCATGAAAACAATCCATGGAAACGATTCCTACTCACCCTATCTATATAGTTTGAGTTAGTTTTTATTCTTAACTGCCTACAACAGCAATCAAATTTTGATACCATTATCGGAGATCTAGATATGATTATTTTTTTAAAAAAAATATTAGTGTTATTCTTAGTTTTTTTTATTTGCTTTTAAATTTGCTTAGTTTCTTAGTCAAACTTATTTTCTTTCAAAAAAAAAAAATCTCTACATTGACACCTTATAATCTACTTAGAAAATTAGATACTTAATCATAAAACCTAAAAAGTGAAACAAATCAATTTACTCTTGACTAACTACCAAATCTGATCATCTTTTCTTCTTGCATTACATAAGTCCATAAAACATCTTAAGGGCACAAATCCTAAACAAGATAAGGAGGAGATTTCATCACCCTTTCTTGGTCCATAAATCACCATCCTGCATATTGCATTGACCTAAACCTTAACTTAAAATCAATTAGACGTTGGCCCCTAAGGACTCTCGAGCTCAATAGGACAAGGGATCCAAAGTGTTGGACCAAGTTAGGGTTAGTCAATTTGACTGGTGTCTGGAAAAGTGGTTCAGAGACTATGTCCTGAAGAAAAGTGATTATTTAATTAATTCAATTCACTTACCTGGCCAACTCAGTTGTGTCTAAGGAAAGCAATGGGGGAACCCCCACCAACCTTATACTTACCTGGCCAGTTGAGTGGCAAGTCTTTTACCTGGAGTGCTCAAAGGCAACCTTGGCAATTAGGAGTTGTCTAGATCTAGGATTATCCTTAGCTAGGATTGACTGTATAACTTGATTACTAACCTACAACCATTAACCCTAATTAAAATACTCTTCTCTATCGTCTCTCGATTTAGGACTCCTTAAGCTCTCATCTTTAGAATTCTTTTCTCATCTATCTCTCTTTCATCTTCTTTTTAAAAAAAATTGCAAAAGTAATGAAAAATTTTCAAATTTTTTGGACAAAGATATCTGATTGATTAGTGAGAATAGATCCAAACTTTGCATCTAGTCCAGTAGACCTTAAGCCCACCATGGGTGAACCCAAACATGAACCTCGGCTATTGAAAGATCTTTGCTATCCAGTTGGGTCAGCCCAATCCTCATATATCCGACTGCCATAAATTGATGCCAATTTTGAAATTAAATCCCAGATCATAAACATGCTTCCCAAATTCACTGAAATTGAGGATGCATACATTTTTATGAGAAAATTTGAGGAAATATGCACCATGATGCAGCTTCAACAGCTCACTGAGGATGCTGTAAAACTTATATTAATCAATTTTGCCCTCAAGGATAGTACCAAAAAGTGGTTATACAGTCTTCCTAACCAATTCATAGCATTATGGGAGGGTTCTGTTAAAGTGTTCTTGAAAAAAAAAATTTCCACACCATAAGACTGCCAAATTTAAGAATGAAATTAATCAATTTTATCAATTACCTGGTGAGTCCTTTTGGAAGTGCTTTGATCATTTTAATAAACTTTTGAGTCAATGCCTACACCATGGAATAAAAACTTGGAGACTGTGCCAAATCATTTATAAAGGACTAGACCCAAACTCTAAAATCATGTTAGAATCAATGTGTCAGGGTCAATTTATGAACAAAGAGCCTATAGAAGCCTGATAATTTCTAGAGGACCTAGTAGAAAAGAACCTACAATAGGAGATAACTAGAGAACCCGATAGACTTACACCTTCAAGAGGGAGTGTATATCAAGTTCAACCTTTCCTAGCTGAAGAGGCTAAATTTGCATCTTTAATCTGTAGGATAGAGGTCCTAGAACTCAAGGGACACACCCAAGTGAACCAAGTTGCAACAATCACTTGCAATGGGTGTAATGCCACAGACCACACGATAAAAGGATGTCCTTTCTTGATAGGTCCAGTCGAGAATGAAGTATTACAGGTGAACGCAGTCTATCAAAGACCCATGAATGACCCCTACTCACCAACTTACAATTCAGGATGGAGAAACCATCCCAATTTTTCTTGGTCATAAGGGTCAAATTCAAATAGATCTGCCTTCACTCAATCCAACCCCAGACACCCTCAATCATCAAATAATCCATCAAGTTTCAGCAATGATCAAAGGCTTAACTCGCTAGAAAAAAATCTGAAAATTCTAGTGAAATCGACTGCTAGCACCAACACTACACTGAACAACTTCATGCAGACCACAGACCAGCTTTTAACTTCTAACACCCAGGTTATTACCCATTTAGAGATGCAATTAGATCAATTAGCCATGGCTGTAAGTGAAAGAGAAAAAAAAAATGGTCAAGCCAACCTGAACCTAACCCAAGAGCCCAAATTGGTTAACAATCTCAACCTGAAGGTCGATTCAACCATGTAAATGCAATTCACACTTTAAGATCTAGAAGACAAGTAGATAATCAGGTAGGTATAACTGAAAACCAAGAAGACCAATCGACTGAATCACAGACTGATCAGACTAGGTCTAACGAGCCTGAATCAACAGAGGTTGATGAGCCATCCAAGCCAATTACAGAACCCATCACTAGGTTCAAGCAAGTTGAGACATCAACCATCAATTCTATAGCTCCTTTTTCAAATAGACTTAGGTCCAACAGACACTCATCCCACATGAATCAAATCTTAGTGATATTCAAACAAGTGAAAGTAAATATTTTTTTGCTAGATATGATCCAACAAATTTTCACATATGTCAAATTTCTCAAAGATCTGTGCACAAAGAAGAAGACCACTAATATTCCTAAGAAAGCCTTCTTGGCAGCTAGTGTGAGTTTATATCTTTCAAGCCACATACCAATCAAGTACAAAGATCCAAGATCTCCTACAATCTCAAGTGTCATTGGGGAAACCATCATTGATAGGGCTTTGTTAGACCTAGGGGCTAGTGTGAATATCTTACCTTATTCAGTCTATGAGAAAATTAGGGATAGGAGAATTAAAGCCTACAAAAATTACATTGTAATTGGCAGACTGATCAGTGAGAATTTCCAAGGGAGTTATGGAGGTGTGCTAATCAAGGTCAGTGATTTCATTTATCCTATGAATTTTTTGATCCTAGAAACTGAGCTAGTGTCAAACCCAAAAGGTCACATCCCAGTCATCTTAGGTAGACCATTTTTAGCAACCTCCAACACCTTGATCAACTATCGCGATGAACTCATGAAGCTCTCATTTAGAAATATGTCCATTGATCTTAATATTTTTAATCTTGAAAATAAAAAAGATCAATTAGTTGATGTAAACTTGATCCAGGATGAGATCTATGAGACCATTAACCCAAGGAAAGAAGATTTTAACTGTAATCTCTAGCCAGATCAAAAATTTAAAATAGCTTATGAAATTTTTTCATCTAGTGATCGAAGTATTCATCCACAATGGTAACCACCTATCGAATCACTTGTAAAGATGAATTTTTTGAATGAACCAATTGAAAAAATTCAAGTCTAGGAGGTTAATGCCCTACTTGATTCACCTCACCCACCTTATTCACTTGAATTTGTCAATCCAATATTTGATATGGGATAAGTAAGGTAGAATAGTATGGTCTGGCTGAAGATGATAAACTTAACGCTCTTTGAGAGGCAATCCATTTTTTTTTTTTTTTTTTTTTAACTAATCTTTATTTTTTTAAGAATAAAAAATTGCTCTTTGTGGAAGCACCTATCAATAATTTGGTCCGACTGAAGATAATAAACTTAGCACTTTTTGAGAGGCAACCCAGTTTCAGCTTTACTTTTACCTTTTTTTGTATTTTATTTAAGTTAATTAAGTCTTGCTTCATATTTTTTGAAGAGATTTCAGCATAATATTGGCTAAGTTGAGGGAAAAACTAATTTTGAAAAGACTTCTGGATCAGATGACATCTCTCTTTTTCTTTCTCTTTGCATGCACCCTTCATTTTTCCTACTCCATTGAGGACAATGTCGATTAAGTTAGAAGGAGAATAAGAAAAAATTTTAAAAATTTTTTTAAATCCTCAAGTAAGTTAGTATTTAGCATTTAAGCACTTAATTATACTTAAGAATCGAGTTAAATCAAGCATTTTTAAAAGAAAATTGATGTACAAATTAGAGAGTTTATGAGATATCGAGGGATTGAGTATTAAGAAAACTTAATAAGGAGTTAAGTTTAGAACTTAAATAATTTTTTTTGAGTATTTCTAAATTTTTTTACCAGCATCAAAGAAGAGTTCACTTCTTATGGACTTGTGTAGAGTAACTATATGTTTCTTCATATATTTAATATTAAAAAAATTTTTCAAGTACTTCATGCTGAGTAACCGGGCCTCTTTGCTTAAGCAAGCATTGAGTTTCACGTCAAAAGGTCTGAAGGGCAAAGAAGCTTTGTTGTAAAGCTAGTTTTAACTCGTAGTCTGTTTGATTCGAGCAAGTAGGTCCAAGGGGTATTCTATACTTAGTGCCCTAAAATCATCTGATTTGAAAGTCATTGACTGAAAACTCACTACATGGCTCAAACAGAAAGCTTAAGGGGTTAAGACACTCAATAGCAGTACAACGTTAAAAAAAAAAATCAATAAATGAAGGACAAAAGTAACAATATACTTGTCCATATGAGATTAATAATTTAAAGGTAGAAATAATTTAGAAAAAGTTTAAAAAATATCTAGTATTCTTAGCTTAAGTCCCAAATTGATTAGTACTAATATTCCAATGACATATCTCATTTATGCTCTACTGAACATCAGTGGCTCTTTTAAAAACTATTTGATAAAATTTAAAATTTTAAGTTAAAAAGTACTTAATTCTAAATTCTTTCTTTACTCGAGAATGAATAAAGTTCAAGTTGGGGGGTGTGATAAGTGGTATATTTTTATATTTATTGAAGATATTTTTGATAATTTATGATGCTAACATCTTCTTAAAAATCTAATTTCATGAATAAATTAGATTTTCTTGTAAAAATAAATAATTTTTAAAAAAATATAAAATTAGAACATATTTATAAAAAATAGATGTTGATTTAATTGAAAATTTAAGTATCAAAATAATAAAAAAATTTTGAAAAATTTAATGTATATATTTTTTAGATAAAAATTAGAGCAAAAATCAAGCTAAAATATCCTAAAAAATAATTTTTATTACCTTCGATGCATGGTGAACTAGCCGCTCAACTCACAGATTCAGGGGTGCGGTCCACCAAAAATAATATGCAGTCCACAGATGCAGTCTACGGGTGGTGGAAGCCTCTTTTGTGCAATCCAATGGTTGATATCAATTCTGGAGAAGATCTGACGGTCCATACTCATTGTCGGTTGAAAGAAGGACTCTTTTGCTTGATTCGATGGTCAAAAACCAATCAAAGACATGATCAGATGGTTGTGGATGAATTCGATGTTGATAAGGATTAAAACTATAATTTTTGGACAGATCTGAGCCATTCGAAGCTGATCCGACGGTCAGAAATTAATGTAAAGGGTATTATATGAATTCTAAGGATTTTAGGACTCCTTTGTCTATCAAAAAAATATGAAAAATTTACCTATAAATAGGAGACCCAGGAATAAGTGTAAGGAAGAGAAAAAATTAGAGAAAAATAGAGAAAAAAATCAAGAAGCTTTAGGGATCAAATATTAGGAGATTATGGAGCTAGAGAGTTTGATGCGTGGCTAAATCCCTTCAATCTAGGAATACGATGAAGCCTGTAAATAGATTTTTTTTTATATTTAATTTTTATGCAATAAAATTATATTTTTATTTCATATTTTTTTTTTTTGAGGTATTGATCCAGCCTACACGACCTATACCCTCTATTGACGTGTCGTGATCCCTGAATATGGTACGTACTTTGGAGAGATAGATCGTAGTATATGAGATTAAATCTTAGATCTTGTAATTGAATTTAGATAGTTTATGCTCCAATAGGATGAGCTGTGATCTACTGATATAGTCCGTACCCCTTAAAGATAAGCTATGCTAATATCTTAATCACAAGAAATAATATTACAATAATAAAAATAAATAAATCTAATTTGCATGGTAGATTTAGAATTCCTAAGTTATTTTTTTGACTTATTTTCTTTCAATAATTATACTTTTAATTAAATTTTTACTATTTTATATCTTTTAATCCTTCGACAATCAATTCTCTTTTATTTCTTCTTAAAAAAAAAAGATAATTACCCTAGATCCCCATGGAAAAATCCCTACTCACCTTATCTATATAGTTTGAGTTGATTTTTATTCTTGATTGCCTACGACAGCGATCAGACTTTCATCATAATACTGACATTCGATATAGAAAATATACCAGTTTATGATAAAAATTACTAAATAAATATTTTATTAATTAATTCATATACAATTACATCAAATAGCACAACTATCAACAGGCTGACGATTGGCTTTGGGATATATTTTTCAACACTCTCCACTAGCGTCGAATAGCTCGAAGTCACATTTATTCAGACTCTTTATTTTCTGTAGACCTTGCAATAATTTGCAGAGGTATGAGCCACAGGCGGTATCCAATACTCAAGAATCTGAAAATGAAGTACTTAATGATAAATAGTTTATATCACATACAAACTTTTGACAATGTTTGTCGATTTCACGGTGGTAAGGTATTCCTTGCAATTCTTCTTTTAGTGGCCCTCCTTGCCACAGTGATAGCAAGTACCTTTGGTGGAGATCTTCTTCACCTTCTTCTTAGAGATGCCAGCCTTAGGGTTCATCTTTTTCTTAGAACCTTTCTTGCCTTTCTTCTTGTTGATCCGATCGACAAGAAGAATCGGAGCCTTTTTATCCTTGAAATGGCTCTCTGTTGTTTTCAACATATTCAGCAGTTCAGGTAGGCTAGTGTTCAGTTTGCTCATATGGTAATTTATGATAAACTAAGAAAAGAAGTTGGGGAGAGACCATAAAATCAAATCCTGGCTCAGTTCAACATCCATGACAAAGCCAAGTTGTCCCAGACGAGTGATCAAATCAATCATCTTTAGGATATGAGTTTGCACAGAGGTGCCTTCAGTCATGCAAGCACGAAACAACTGCTTAGATATCTCATATCTAGCAATTCTATTTTATTCCCCATATAACTCCTTAAGATTAAGGAGTATAGAGGAAACATCCATGTCCTCATGCTGCCTCGGAAGCTCATTGCTCATCGAGGTAAGCATGATGCATTTGACAGTCATATTGTCCTCCTTCCACATCTTGTATGTGGTCCTTTCCTCCTCGAAAGTATCTTTTCCAAGTGAATCTAGTGCAGGTGTATCCAAAATGTAGGAGCTTTCTCCTGAGTGAGAACTATTCTCAAGTTTCTTAACCAGTCAACGTAATTTAGTCTGATCAATTTATTTGCGTCTAGTTAGCCTCTAAGTGATAGTGAGGATGCCATATGTGTAGTAAATCTATAATAACAAGAATACAATAAAAGCAGACAACTCATAATGTCATTCACAACTAGATTAAGACTTTTATCTAATTGTATCCCCCACTATTTTTATCAAACATCATAGCCCTCAAATATGAAAATCGAGAAACATATTAATGTTTCTTAGTGGGGTTGAGATCCCTATTCCTCACAAACACCTTGTGGATAGCATAACAAATATTCATGTGTTCAAGAGTAGGTAATTCTTTACCAATTATACCTCTATAATTCTTAATATTTTTCTCTCTGGTCTCTAGATTACATATAGTTTTATGGATAGCACAACAAACTATAGTGTTCTAGTTAAGTTGACCCTTCAATCCCATATGGTCATACTTAAATAATCTATCCTCGTGGATAACACAACAAAGCAATACTATTCAAAATATGCCATAAGCATCAAAATACACTTAGCCAACATTATATCAATTTCTATAATAAGCTTTGTGGATAGCACAACAAGCTCACTCAGATCTTAACATACTCTATTGACCAAGTTTGAAGGAAGACCCTTGTAATGTCTACATCACTAATCAATTTAAATCCAAAATTCAATAAGACCAAATTGGCCAGGTTAATAGGTGAGAGGCTCCCCATAGCTTTTCTTAGATATCAACAAAATTGATCAGGCCAGCATACGAACCTAATTAGAAAACTAACTTTCACACTTTCCTCAACACTAATTGATCAAATGAATTTGACATTTGAGATGAAAGTGAATCTCGACATTACAATTTAATATAATTTTTAAGAGGATCTTTGAACTGGTCTCGGCATATCCTAACTATGACTATATAAAATGTACTTTACATATTATGCAATTCATCATATATCATGCCAAAAATAATATAAGGGTGCATTAGAAGTCATAACATATGATAAGCATATTCAAGTAATAAAGCAAATCCTAATCATATTAGGCATGCATAACATCCTTAACCAAAAATCGATTTAAGCATCAAGCTACCATGATAATATAAATCTCAAATTATCATAAATTCATAGTTTTAATAATTAAAATTTAAAAACCATGGTACTAATAAAGTCAAAAATATTTTTTGATTTTAAAGATTGATGCTAAAAATTGAAGCAATATTCTTGGCAATATATGAACAAGAACAATTCTACACTACTAATTTGCACTTGTTTGATCGAATCAAATAAGAATGGCTCTGATACCATTGTTGGGTTCCGACCACATAGTAAAAATTAATTTTTTAAAAATTTAAAACCATGCAAGTTAATAACTTTAACAGTTAAAATTATCGAGCCAAAATCCAAACCCTAGAATCATCTTGTTGATGTCGATCAAAACAAAACAAGCATGCAAAAGAGATAGAATTTTTACTTTCACTAAAAAGATAATGTGGCATGTTGGTGATCTCCATGAGACTCCAAAATAGAAGCCCTCTAATAGTGATCCACATAGAAGTTGGCCAAGATCCTTCCTAACTGGTGCGCCACCGCAGCCTTGTCTTCTCAAAAACACTACTGGCTTTGAACTTAAGGAACGATAATACCAAAGTCCAGTTGCTTTGGATCTTGCCACCAGAATCATGCCAAGAAGACACTCTTCAGACATCTCACAATTTTGAATTTGATTTTTGGCTCCAACACATGAAAAACTAAATCCTAGGGCACACTAGCAACACTTGCTAATTCTCTCACCACCCTTCTTACAACTTTTGTCACTCAATTTTTCTTTGCCTTTTTCTTAGATTTTTCTCCAATTTTTTTTTTTTTGATTTACATGCCACTTATCTCTGGTTTCCATCCAAAAACCCAGCACCTGGGCCATATGGGATGTCTCATTTTATTTTTACTATTCTTACAAATGTTAAGAAATTAAGATGATACAAGATATGAATGGAAGAGTGATTAGAAGTATAATCTCTATACTTTTATTTTAGGTTGAAAGTCTTATTGAATTTGATGTAAGGCCTATTGAATATTGTTGTATTTATTGAGATATTAAAGATGGTGTTTTGGATTTAAATTATTGACTAATTATTTTTGCTGTTGCTTTATGATAGCATGATAAGGTGCCTTACATACTTGTGGGGAGAGTTTCCTATGAATATGCGGCAGTTGCCATGATCTTCGGCTCACAATCTTGGGTCGGAGGTATGACAATTAAAGTGATATTAAGATAAGGGATCACTTTAATTATCACATCTTCGATCCAAGATTGTGAGCCGAAGGTCATGGCAATCGCCGCATACTCATAGAAAACTATCTCCACAAGCATACAAGGCATCTTATCATGCTATCATAAAGCAACAGTGAAATAATTTATCAATAATTTAAATCTAAAATTATAACAATCTAAATTTTTTATCTAATATCTCAATAAATTTTATAATATTCAATAAGCCTTACATTAAATTCAATAAGACATTCAGTCTAAATAAAAATATAGAAGTTTTGCTTCTAATCACTCTTCTGTTCTTATCTTGTATCATCTTAATTCTTCAATATCTATAAAAAATAGTAAAATAAGAGATAATGAGCTAGACAGCTCAGTAAGTAATGATCACTTTCAATAAATTTAATTAGGCATTAAAGTAAATAAATATTTATAGAAAATAATGCATATAAAGTTCATCAATTCGAAATCAACTTCAATTATGCAATATAATTCATGCTAAATTTATTTCTTTTTTAAAAATTTAAGTTTCTTTTGAGATTTTAATTTCTTTCATTCTTATATTCTTTTTATCAACCATAAGCTATGACCATATTTTTTCTATGGCAGGATCATAATACCATATATCTTCTTGCAGTGAGCTTGCCAGCAAAGTCCTTCAGAACCGCTGGTCTCACTGGCGATTTGTCGCTGGTCTCATTGACGATATGTTGCTGGTCTCGCTAGTGACATAAACCCTCAGGATAAATTGATTGCCAATGTATATGCCTCCATTGGCGGGGTCTTTTACATAGTCAGGTTGTCAATTCATATTGTTCTTATATTAGAATTCTTCATAAAACGTGTTTCATATTTTAATTTTGATAAGAAAACACATAATCATGTAGTATAAAAATCAATCAATATAATGTATCATAAAATCAATATATTCAATCATACTTCATCATAACATTTTAAATAAAATATTTTTATAATAAAATATCATTCATCCAATTCATACATCATTTCACAAATTATATCAAAAAAATATATTATAATTTATCAATAAATCTAAAAAAAGTGAAACATTACTTACCTCGAACGTATTTCAATAATCTACATAATTTTATAAATTTTCTTTCAAAAATTTTATTCGTAGATCATATCATGATATCTGATCAAACATCCACAATCCTATACAGGATCAATTTCAATAATTAGAAAGGATCGAAACAATTAAGAAAAATAGAATTGATGGACACCCGTATCCTATCGTCCAGATTGGTCCGATCATCTAATTTCATCTGATCAAAATCTAATTAAGACATAAATGATTCAAAGTTTGACTATCAGATCAAATCAAATTCGAAGTGATAAGATCGAGGTTCCTTCATTGGGTTCATGAATCAAGTGGAGAGAGAAAATCAGAGGAGAGAGAATTTATGAGATACAATCCAAATTAAGCAGGTTCCATAGTCCAATATCTCGATTGGTGTGATCAAAATAATCTAATCCAAGTCATGATTAAATTAGGATCATGGATAATCAAATTGAGAAATATCAGGTCTGATCAAGGTGAGTGCCAGTACGCTGCCCGACAATCATAGATCAGGATTCTTCATCAGATCAAAAATATTAAAAGAAATTTTTTATTGATAAATTTTTTTAGAGAAAAAAATCTATCAAGAGAGAAAATTAATTTTAGAGAGAGAAAATTCTAGAGAGAGAAAAATTATCTTAGACTCTTCAGATGATATGATTCAACAAATTTAATTGATCAGATCAAATCATATAGAAATTATCATATGGATAATTCAATAAAATCATGAGAAATAGAATCTTAAAAAATATTAGGTCTGATCAAGGTGGATGCCGGTATACCGTCTGACGATCACAGATTAAAATTTATTATTAGGATCAATTTCAATTCATCATCATTCTTTTCAAAATTCTAAAAATCTTAGAAGAGAGAAATAACCTAGAGAGAGAATTCTAGAGAGAGAAGAAAAGAGGGAGAGAGAGTCTATTTATTATTTTTCTATTATTTTTCTTTTTTTTTCTTTTTTTTTTTATTTTTTTTTATTTTTTTCTTTCCTTCTCCTTCTTGTGCCCGTGTGCATGATTGTCGGCGATCGGAGTCACCGAATTTTGTTGCAGAAGAAATCCCTGATGTGAGAAGGGATCAATGGGCGCCAACCTTTGGTGCTCCACTTTCTCACGTGGTGAATAAATTCACCATATAGAATTTTTGATGCAAGAGAGCCTTCACATAGAAGGACTCTTCCTCTTCTACATGCCATAAAAATCCCATCTTAAATTGGCAACAAATCATTAGAGTTCTGGTTGATCATTTAATGCAATGTGTTAAGATAAGTTCCTTCATGAAGAAAGACTCTCCATTGTCACATGCTAAAATGAGTAGGGCAGCATTTATTTTTTGGTGTGGCATCTGGTAAGTGTAGAGACATCCTTCTCCACTTGAAACTATTTCAAGTTGGATAAGAATCCAATCAAAATAGACCCAATCCCATAAGGTCAAAGACAATTGGTCTAGGTTAGCTCAAACACTTTGATCTAAACCAATTTAGAAACTTGGGTTAATACAATGTGCTAGCATATCAAATTAACCCTTAAAATTTATATTAAATTCTAATCAAATTAGATCAAGATCAAATTCCAAAGTATGTGACCCATTGGGTTCCAAATCTAGCCAATAGCAGATCCAGACTTTTGTCGTAACACTAATCCGATCATATTTGGTCACCCAAAGAGTCCCAATCAACTAGGACTCTTTCTAATTAATTTTTGAATTAATTTTTTTAATTTTGATAAGTTCACAAATCAAGATTGATGTCTAGCAATATGTTATGACTATCCAAAAGATTTAAAATTTTAATAAATTTATCAAAATATCCTTCAGCAGAAAGTTATCGTATAATTCAATCCTTCAGACAAACAACATCTCAGATGAGCTGTGGGCATGAAAATATGTCAAATCCAATCACTTATCTATATGTATCTTGATCAAAAGATGATGATTCAGTTGATGATACATTAGAAACTCTTTTCTAATTATCATCCTGCTTTGGCCAAAGATTTTCAGAATCATCGACCTATAAGATCACATGGGATGTTCGCTCTCCTTATTAGGAGTGACCGATCTCTTATTGATCACTCACAACCTCTATGCACACTTCAACACATCCAGAACACCCCATATAAGAATCAAAGAATCAAGTTAAAAAGTGAACCAAAACATAAATTCATGTACACAAGGTACCATGGCGATCTCAGGTCACAGAATCACTTATACAACTCCCACTAGAGAACATCAACTAATATGTAAATAAGACTCCATCTGATGTTCTCTCGTAGGTCTATTCAGTGAACTCATTCTCTAATGAGTACCTATATCTTTGTGTTAGTGTCACCACATAAGTGGTTGTGAGATCAACCACCCTCATTTTAAGCATACATAGGATATGTCAGTCTTTCTGGTATCATTGATCTTCAACTCAATGAATCAACGATTGAAAATATTTTAGGTCATGACTATCAAAGATTTAGGTCTCACTGACGTGATCTCATCATGGTCCTAAAATCATTGTCCAGACCTATGAGGTTCATTATAATTTTAAGAATAAAAAGATACAGTATATAATAAAATAAAAATATCTATTTTATTAGTAAATTAATATCAATTATATTAGTCTGAAAGAAAAATTACAGCAAATATCCTATTGCATCTCGTATATGATTGTCTTGTAGGACATTATTCTTTCAGGAGCCCAATTAGAAATTAGCTGAGCCCATGTCCAAATCGAATCAGAATCAATTTTTTTTTGTAATTAGACTTGATCATATCAAACCCAATCTAAGTCGAGCTGAATCTAATTCAATTAAACTTGATCCAAAGCTCTTTACTCAATCAAATTAAGTCAATTAATAATCTAATTACTAATTAATTCTCTATTAATAGTAGAGTCCCAATCCAATGGGACTCTTATTTAGAGTCTCAGTCCCAGTGAGACTCCTGACTGAGACTCCTCACCAGAGTCACAATCCAATTGGACTCTTCAGCCATCAGATCTAACTGAATCTTTTAATATGTGTGACCCCATAGGTTCAAACCTAAATTAGTAGCATAAGAATAATTTTTTATACTAATCGATGTAACAATCTAGCAATGAGACCCGATGTCCGGATAGATCGAAGGATTGCAAAGCAACATTCTAGAACCTACTGACGTATAGTTACCATATAATTCATCCCTTTGATCCTAATGCTCAAGTTGACCTAGGGTTTGACTGTCAACCCTAATATAGTCTACCACATTGTATTTCAATCTTTCAAATCCATCACATGAATTATCCTGATGAAGATTTTATTAAATTTAAATACACTGATGCATATCTTCTACTAATTTAGAGTGGTCAATTCCATCTTGACTCACACACCGACTTGATAAGTACTTGATTGCACCCAGTATCCTTCTATCACTAATTAGAAACTTAGATGGTCTGATACTAAAGTACAGTGAGTTGCTTATAAGTCACTATGGTAATCTCAGATCTGAGGGATACTTATACCCATACCCTTCACGAGCTACTCTTGACAGTAGAGTGCTCGATAAATATCACATTCGATGTGAATGTACTCCTACATTCCATCTGTATGACATATCAGTGTCTCCATACTCTTTGGTTAAGAGGACAACCAACATATATGGCACACAACAACCTATACTCGATATTGCTATTATCCTGTTAATAGCATATCATTCGATCGTTAATATATTTTAAGGATCCAACGACAAATCCTCCTTTGTCAATTAAATATAGTCCTAAAGACTTCATTACAACACAGGAGTTCAAATAAGATGGACAAAATATGACAAAAAGGATCAAATAACTTTTATTAATAAAAATTCATATACGATTATAATTATGAGCACAATCATCAACAGGCTAACAATTGATTTTGGGATACATTTTTCAACAACTCTCACTTGGACTAAAGCCAATCGGTACAGCATTGAATACCCATCTTCAACTTCTAATCATCGAACTCCTTGATTCTGAGAGTTTTTGTAAATAGATCAGCTAGGTTCTCTTTTCCGTCGATGTTCTAAAGGTCGACGTCACCTCGATCCATGATTTTTTAGATAAGATGGTAGTGGCACAGAATGTGTTTGGTGTGCTGATGGGACTTCGGCTCCTTAGCTTGAGCAATGGCGTCAATGCTGTTGCAGTATAACAAGATAGAGCCATCGAGGAGGGTGTCACTTTGAGCTCGTTGATAAACTTTCACAATCATACAGCTTCCTTCGTAGCAACAGATGCTGCGATATACTCTACCTCACAAATAGAGTCAGCCATGGTATGCTGCTTGAAATATTTTCAGTAGATGCTCTACCGTTCATGGTTAAAATATAACTCGACATACTCTTGCTATCGTCATGGTCTGACTGAAAGTTGAAGTTAGTGAACCTCATTAGTTTTAAGTCAGTTTTATCATACACAAGCCACTGATTCTTAATATTTTCTAAATACCTAAGGATGGTTTTTACGACCTTCTAGTGGTTCTCTTTTGGAACAGACTGGTATCTACTCACTACCCCTAGTGAGTATGCTACGTCTGATCTTGTACATGTCATGACGTACATTATAGAATTTACTGTTGAAGTATATGGAACTCTACTCATATGCTCTCTCTCTTAAAGAGTTGTCAGATAATCCTTCTTCGAGAGAGAAATTCTATGGCCTATCGAAAGATAGCTTTTTTTAAAATTCTTCATGCTGAACCATTTCAGCATAGTATCTATATATGTAGATTAGGAGGGCCCGAGCAGCCTCTTAGATCTATCTTTATAGATCTTCATCCCATTGATATAGGCTGCTTCTCCTAGATTTTTCATAGAGAATTATGATGACAGCCACACTTTTATTTTCTGTAATGCAGGGACATCATTTTTGATTAAGAGAATATCGTCGACATACAAAATAAGAAATATAATTACTGAACCATTAGCCCACTTATATATGCAAGGTTCTTCTCCATTCCTAACGAAGCTATATATTTTGATCACTTTATCAAAACGTATGTTTCAACTTCGAGATGCTTGCTTAAATCCATAAATAGATCTCTGAAGCTTACACACCTTGGACTCATCTATGGATGCGAACCCTTCAGGTTGTATCATATACACCTTTTCGTTCAGCTCTCCATTTAGAAAAATTATCTTCACATCCATTTGCCAGACTTCATAGTCTATGTATCCCACTATCGCAAGCATAATCTGAATGGATTTGAGCATTGTCATAGGAGAAAACATCTCATCATAGTCAATACTATAATACTGATGATAATTTTTGACAACCAAATGGGCTTTATAGATCTTCACCTTCCCGTCTGTTCCTCTCTTCCTTTTGAAAACCCACTTACATCCTGTGGGTTTTACCCCTTCAGGTAGATCAACTAATGTCCATACATCATTGATCTTCATGGACTCTATTTTAGATTTCATGACTTCAAGCCATTTCATAGAGTCGGACCTCTGCATCGCATCCGTATAGGTGATTGGATCCTCATTGTTCTCATCAAGCTAAACAAGATCTCCATCTCAGACCAAGAAATCTAAGTATCTGTCCGGCTGATGCAGTACTCTACCGGATCATCTTAAGGATGTTTGTATATTGAGCTCCAGATTTGATCTTATCAAATCTGATTCAGATTCACTCATTGATGTCGGTTCTTTTACCTCTCAAACTTCATCAAGCTTAATTTTAGAGGCATTTATTTCTTCACTAAGGAACTCCTTTTTCAAAAAGTATACTTTACTGCTGACAAATATTTTTTATTGAGCAGGGAGGTAAAAGTAATATCTCTTCATTTTCTTAGCATACCCTATGAAATTACACTTATCGGACCTAGTCTGAGCTTGTCAGTTTGTAATCGTTTAACTTAAACCGCACACCCCCAAATCTTAAAGTAAGTGAGGTTCGGCCTACGCCCTGACCATATCTCATATGATATTTTACTAACTAATTTGCTCGAAATATTATTGAGCACAAGACAGGCTGTCTCAAGTGTATATCCTCAAAGAAAGATCGACAGACTTACAACCCCATCATGGACCTAACCATGTCCAACAAGGTTCGATTCTTCTTTTTTGAGATGCCATTATATTGTGGTGTCCCTAGAGGGATCCATTATGAGAGAATCCCATTCTCTCCTAAATATATCAAAAATTTATTGAAAAGATATTCATCCCCTCAGTCAGACCAAAGAGTTTTAATATTTTTTTGAGTTTGTTTCTCTACTTCATTACAGAATCATTTGTGAAGGAACTAAATCTAGAATTTCAGGGATAGATCTTGAAACTTTTTCAAGATCAGACAGCGGAAGACTAAAATAAATCAAAATTTATCTTATAAAATTAGAGAATTCCTAGATCTAAAATCCTATTACATGATTATTACATGATATTAAATCAAAAATTAAAATATAAACAGCAAGAACTACATGTTGATCATATCAACATATTTCTATACTACATCTAATGTATGTAAAATATAATAGATCATATCTATTACCTTGCAAGTTAGACATTCTAACTTTATTGATCCGGGCTTGAGGATGATGTTGCATGCTGCACACACATCCAACCCTTAAAAGTCATCCACACGAGCCCACGAATCACGATCAGAAGTCTTGATCCAGGAAATCAGTATAGTATACTAGTACTGTGCTGATCCTTCTTCGATAGTCGATCAGATGCCTCTTTCTTCTTGATTTGGACTCTTCCAAAGATGAGAAGTAGGAGAAAAAGTTTTAGATGTGAGGCACTCTTAGAAAACTCATAGATGGAGGAAGAAAAGAGGTGAACTCAGCAACCCTAGAAGAAGACCCTCTTCTTCTTCTCTTTGCTCTCACCCAGACACATAGTTTTGTGTCTATTATATCTCCATGCCCCTACACTCTTTCTCCTTGATTTTCACATGCCCCAAAGGCCTCTCAATGCTCTATAATTTACAAAAATTTTAAGAAGAAATTCATCTTAAATAATAAGATATGAAGAATCATTTGAAGCGAAAATTTAGTGCAGGGGCAAAATGGTAATTTTAAAACTTTTTCAAAATTACTATTTTACAGTGGAATTATTAATTAATCTCATTAATTAATACTAATTAACCCTACACTAGGATCTAAATATGATACAACAGTATGCATTTAAATTTGAAATTCAAATTTGAATCAGTAAACATTTTACAATGCTGTGTTCAGAACACATCACCTTTTGCGGGTAGTCGATCACCGCAATTTGATCACCGTCGGGGGGCTCTGATCATCATGTCACAGCCACACAAATATCTGGCCTCTGCGGATCATCCACACGAAGCTCCCGTCTGATCAGCTCCTCACGAATGCTAGTTCGTGATTTCACCCTTTTGATGGCAGATGTTGATCGAACTCCTTCGATCGATGTGTGCCGACTTCTCAGATGCTCCGGATCATCTGCACAGTTGTTTGAGAGGTTGATGGATCTCTCTCTGAAATTTGGTGGACTCACAACACTCGTGGCACACCAATCTCACTTTCCAAACCCTAGGTAGAAACCCTAGGGTACACACCAAAAACCCTGCGCCCAATTTTCTCTCTTTTCTTTCTTTTTCTCTCGGAAGGTTTTGGACCTTCACCTTGTGCAGAAGCCTTCCTCATGTCTCAAAGTTTCTCTCCTAAAATTTTTACGCACGTCCCACCTTTCTCCTCTTTTTCAAACAATGTCAAACGTGTCTTATCCGCGTGAGAGGATAAAGACAAGAGGTTACACATTTGAATTCAAATCAAATTTGAATTCAAACGAAAACCAACTTATCCCTATCCTTTTGGGCATGAGAAGAGAAGGGGCGTGGCTCTTTGTGTGTAGAAAATGTTTCATGAGAAACCTTTTCTCGTGTAAGTAATGTGGCGCACAAAATGGATAAGGATGAAAGGGCAAGTGATAAGTTATCCATTCAAATTCAAACATGCTTTGAATTTGAATGGCTAACTAATTATTTTATCCATCCATATGGCACACAAATGAGGGCGTGGGGAAGGGTTTTGCATGAGAAAAATTTCATGAGAAGTTTCTTCTCGTGAATACAAATGGGTGCAAGAAAGTTGGGTGTCGCAGGGAATTTAAAACAAGGTGGTTTGATTCAAATTGAGCCAACCTAGTTTAAAATAGATTAAGCATAATTAGACCAGATTAAACCCAACATAATTAGGCTTAATTAGGCTCAATAAAATCCTAATCAAATCAGAAATTAACTAAATCTAACCCCTGATCAAATCAGGGACTAAACCACCTTAGCGATTAGGTCAACATTTAACCTAATCGGGTCAATCCAAACTGAATCCAATTCAATTTGGACTTGATCCAAAAATAATTACTCAATCAAATTGAGTTAATTAGTGATTAAATCACTAATTAAACTTCTCATAAATATTGAGTCTAAATCCGATGGGCAATCAGGCATCAGAGACCATCGATATGAAATCCTGATCAAAGAGTTCAAATTTCAAATTCAAAATTTGAAATTCAAAATTTTGACCCCGGTACCCAAAATGTGTGGAACTCATGATTAGAGAATCCTAATTCTCAATCATAGAGTCCCAAATAGATAGGACTCATAATCAGCCATCAGATCAGAAAGGAACCTCTAATGTGTGTGACCCCGCAGGTTCGAACCTAAACCGGTAGCACAGGAACCAATTCCTGTACTAATCGAAGTGACCATCTAGCAATGATACCCGATGACCGGATAGGTCAAATAATCACAATCGCAACATTCAAAACCTACGTGAATATGGTTACCGTATAATTCATCCCTTTTGACCCCTGTGTTTAGGATGACTCTGGGTTAAACTGTCAACCCTGATGATATCATCCGAATCATGCTCAACTCAATTAGTCCCGTGACTCCTCACTAGGACTACCCTAGCCAAGGTTTTGCTAAATTGACACACGACTATACACAGCTCCTAAACTGGAGTGGTCAATCCCATCTTGACACACGCACCGACAAGTCAAGTACTTGACTACACCCAGCAACCTTCCGTCACTGAATTAGAAATTCAGGTAGTCCAGTGCCTAAGTGCAGTGAGTTGCTTGCAAGTCATCATGGCGGTCTCAGGTTGGAGGGACATTTATATCCATATCCCATCGGAGCAAATCTTGACAGCAGAAATAGCTCCAGAGTTGGTCACGTTCAGTGCAGATGTACCATTACATCTCACCTGTATGCCATACCAGTGTCTCCACACTCTTTGGTTATGAGGACAACCAACCCATATGGCACACAATGACCTATGCTCGATAAATATTGTCATCCTTGGTAACAATGTATCATTTGATCACGAACATGTTTAAGGACTAAGCGATAAATCCTCCTTTGTCGAGTCTAAATAGTCCTAAGGACTTCACCACAACACAGGAGTTCATTAGAAGATGAAATATTTGTGATGAAAAAAATACCAAAATAACTTTTATTTATTTATAATTCATGTACTAATACAAAAAGGAGCACAACCGTCAACAGGCTGACGATTGGCTTTAGGACACTATTCCCAACATCATTGTCCAGGTCAAATACCTAGTCAAGAAAAATCCAAACAGGGCAAGATCAGGGGTGCCCAACTCTTGGGTGCCCCCTCCTTCTTTTTCAGCTATGGACCACCAAAAAAAAGTATACAATATATGTCATAAAAGCCATAAAAATCTTAGAAAAAATTTGGGTAAAATCAGTGCCATAAGGAAAGAGTTTTGGTTTCCTAAAATTCTATCTCATAGAATTTGAAATCCAAACTAATTCCTACTTTGACTTGGTCCACAACCACATTCCATATAAGAGAGGAAGAATGGAAAGCTTTAGGTGTGTGTGAAGGCCTGGGAGAGAAGATTTTGTCATACAAAAAATGAGAGAGTAGGCATGAGGGGCTAAGGTGGTGCAAGGTGAAATCCTAGTCTTACTAGGATTCAATCTATGACTTGTTCAAATTTGGTTTCTCAAACCAAATAAAATCAAAACCAAATCAACCCAAATAAAATAAATCTTAACCTAATTAAAAACTTAATTTAATCAGATTAATTTAGATTTAAATCTAATTTAATTTTTTAATCAAATTAAAAATTAGGTTGACCCAAGTCCTAATTAAACTAGGACTAATTTTTTTTTGCACTTGGCTTATCCAATAAACCAATTGGACTTGATCCAATCAAACCCAAACCAAATCTAATTAAATTATATTTAATTAAACTTAATCTCAATCTATTGTCTTAATCAAATTAAGTAAATTAGCAATCAAATTGCTAATCGATCCTCCTGCAACACTTGCACTAGGTTAAATGTCAATCGTATTGATCGTTTAACCTTAGAACGATTCTTAATCATTGATCAACCATCCGATCGGATTGTGAACTCCAATATATGTGACCTCATAGGTCCGAACCTAAGTCGATAGTATAGGAATAAATTTTTATACCAATCGAAGTGACCATCTACCAATGGTACCCGACAGATAGATCGAATGTGTAGAACAACATTCTTAGAACCCATGCGGATATAGTTTCTATATAATTCATCTCCTTGACCAAAATGCTCATAGGACACCTCAGAGTTCAACTGTCAACTCTGATCAGGTTATCCACATTGTATTTCAAAATATCAAATCCATCTGATGGATTACCCTGGCCAAGGTTTTGCTAAATTGAAATATAGCGACTCATTCTTCTCCAACTCTTAGAGTGGTCAATCCCATCTTGATCATACTCTGACTTTGCAAGTACTTGACTATGCCCAAAAGCCTTCCATCACTGAATTAAAAATTTAGTTAGTCCAGTACCAAAGCACAGTGAGTTGCTTGTAAGTCACTGAGGCGATCTCAGGTTTAAAGGACACTTATACCTATATCCCATCAGAGACATTCTCGACAGTAGAATACTCTGGAGTTGGTCACGTTCAATGATGATGTATCCTTACATCTCACCTATATGCCATACCAGTATCTCCATACTCCTTGGTTAAGAGGACAACCAACCTATATGGCCTACAGCGACCTATGCTCGATAGAAGCTATCGTCCTTATTAACAGCCTATCATTTGATCGTGAACAATTTTAAGAATTAATCGATAAATCCTCTCTTTATCGAACCTAAATAGTTCTAAGGACTTCATCACAACAACGGAGTTCATTAGAAGATGAAAACTTATGATGAAAATGCTTAAAATATATTTTATTTATTAACAAATCAATTACAAAACAAGGTTGCTCAACCATCAATAGGTTGATAATTGGTTTTTGAGACATATTTTCCAACAACTCTCACTTATCCTAAAGTCACTCGACACAGTATCTAATATCCATCTTCGACTTGTGATTGTCGAACTTCTTTATCACTAAGGCTTTAGTGAAGGGGTCGGCTAGGTTCTCTTTTTCGTCGATCTTCTAAAGGTCAACGTCACCTCGATCCACGATCTTTCGGATCAGGTGGAAGTGATGCAAAATGTGCTTCGTCCACTGGTGTGCTTTGGATTCTTTCACCTGAGCAATGGCACCAGTGCTGTCGCAGTAGAGCAGGACCGAACCATCGAGGGAGGGTGCTACTCCGAGCTCGTTGATGAATTTCTTCAGTCACACAGCTTCCTTCGCAGCATCAGATGCTACGATGTACTCCACCTCACAAACAGAGTCTGCCACAGTATGCTGCTTGGAACTCTTCCAGCAAATTACTCCATCATTCAGAGTAAAGATATAATCCGACACGCTTCTACTGCCATTATGGTCAGATTGAAAGCTGGAGTCTGTGAACCCCACAAGTTTTAGATCTGACTCACCATAAACTAACCATTGGTCCTTAGTATTTTTCAAATACTTAAGGATAGCTTTAACCACTTTCCAGTGGTTTTCTCTAGGATCAGATTGGTATCTACTCACTACTCCTAGTGAGTATGCCACATCTGGCCTTGTACATATCATGACGTACATGATAGATCCCACGGTCGAAGCATATGGGACTCTACTCATACGCTCTCTCTCTTTAGGAGTTGTCAGATAATCCTTCTTAGAAAGAGAAATTTCATGGCCTATCGGTAGATAGCCCTTCTTGAAATTCTTCATGCTGAACCTCTTCAACACAGTGTCTATGTATGTAGATTGGGATAACCCAAGCATCCTTTTAGATCTATCCCTATAGATCTTCATTCCTAGGATGTAGGATGCTTCATCCAAGTCCTTCATGGAGAACTACGATGACAACCAAACTTTTATTTCCTATAGTGCGGGGATGTCATTCCTGATTAAGAGAATGTCATCTACATACAAGACAAAGAATATCATAATTAGACCATTTGTCCATTTATAGATGTAGGGTTCTTCTCCATTCTTAACGAAGCCATACATTTTGATCACCTTATCAAAATGTATGTTCTAACTCTGACTTTGCAAGTACTTGACTATGCCCAAAAGCCTTCAATCCATAAATGAATCTCTGAAGCTTACACACCTTGGACTCATCTGTGGATGTAAACCCCTCAAATTGTATCATATGCACCTCTTCGATCAGCTCTCCATTCAGAAAAGCTGTCTTTACATCCATCTATCAGATCTCATAATTCAGATGGATAGCTATTGCAAGTATTATCCGAATAGATTTGAGCATTGCCATAGGGGAAAACGTCTCGTTATAGTCAATACCATAATATTGACGATACCCCTTGACAACCAGATGGGCTTTATAGGTCTCCACCTTTTCGTCTGCGCCCCTCTTCTTTTTGAAGATCCATTTACACTCAATAGATTTAACCCCTTCAGGTGGGTCAACCAATATCCATACATCGTTGACCTTCATGGACTTCATTTCGAATTTTATGGCTTCAAGCCATTTCTCGAAATCAGATATCTGCATTGCATCCATATAGGTGATCGGATTCTCATCATTCTCATCGAGTTCAATGGGATCACCACCTCGGATCAAAAAATTATAGTATCTGTCCGACTGATACGGTACTCTATCGGATCGCCTTAATGGTGCAGGTACATTGGGCTTCGGATCTGATTTAATCAAATCCGACTCAGGTTCAGTTATTGGTGTCAGTTTTTCTACTTGTTGAACTTCATCAAGTTCAACCTTAGAGGCAATGGTTCCTTCACCAAGGAACTTCTTTTCTAAAAGGGTTTCCTTAAGGCTGACGAACACCTTGTGTTCATCAGCATGGTAGAAAAAATATCCTTTGATCTCTTTGGGGTATCCTATGAATGTGCATTTGCAGACCTAGGTCCAAGTTTATTTGTAACTAACCGTTTGACATAGGCCGGGCACCCCCAGATCCTAAAGTGTAAAAGTGCTGGCTTATGCCCTGTCCATATCTCATATGAAATCTTAATTACAGACTTAATTGGAACCCTATTTAACAGATAACAGGCCGATTCGAGTGCATATCCCCAGAAAGATATCGACAAGCTGGCAAAACCCATCATGGATCGGACCATGTCTAACAAAGTTCGATTTCTCCTTTCAGACACACCATTATGTTGTGGTGTTCCTAGAGGAGTTCATTAGGAGAGAATCTCATTCTCTTCTAGATATGTGAGAAACTCACCAGAAAGATATTCCCCCCCTCAATCAGATCGAAGAGTTTTAATACTCTTTCCTGTTTGTTTTTCTACTTCACTCGGAATCGTTTGAACATTTCAAATGAATCCAACTGATGTTTCATCAAATAGACATACCATATCTGGATAGATCATCTGTGAAAGTGATGAAGTAGAAATATCCACCTCTAGCACTTGTGGTCATGAGCCCGCATACATCAGTATGTACTAGGCCCAAGAGCTCAGTAGCTCTCTCACCTTTTTCAGTAAAAGGTGACTTGGTCATTTTACCAAGAAGATAGAACTCACAAGTTGGAAGTGATTCACAATCACTGACTTCGAGGATTTTCTCTTGAGTCAACCTGTTTATCCTGCTCTTGTTTATATGACCTAGCCTATAGTGCCATAAGTAGATACCTGATACACTATCTAATCTAGGGTGCTTGCCAGTAGAATAGACTACGTTAATAGGTTGTGATAATATATACATACCATTGTTCTAATGTCCATAAAAAATAGTAACACCATTCACAATGATATTACAAACTTGTTTCTTTATTAAAATTTTATAATCATTTTTGGCCAGAAGGCCTACAGAAATAACATTTAAAATGAAACTGGGATAAAAATGACAATCATTAAGAACAATGGTATGAGACTCAAATACAAGTTTCAAGATTCCTAATACTAGAACTGGAACTAGTCTTCCATCTCTAACATTCAGGAACCTCTCACCTTGCTCAAATCTCCTACTGACCTGCAACCCCTGCAACAAATTGCAAATATGGTAAGGGCTACCGATATCCAATACCCAGTTAGTTATATCACAAATAGAGAAATTGCAAGGAGTTATTATATAAATACCTTGCCTAGTAACAGCTTGCTTCTTTCTCTGCCTGTTCGGATCCAGGGAGGCAATGTACTGAGGACAGTTCCTCTTTCAATGCCCTCACTTCTTGCAAAAGAAGCATTCAGTTTGACTCTTATCGGGCTTGATCTTTCTGGTCTGGCCTTGCACTGATGTCTCAGCCTAAACTTGTACCTTCTTTACTTTCTTCTTCTTGTTCTTTTTTCCTTTCTTAAAAGGTCGAGAACCAAAAGATGAACCTCCCACTAAGTTCACCGACTCCTTGTGGAGTTGGTGATCTTTCTCAAAGTTCTGAAGCAACCCCAGTATCCCGTGGTAGTTTACTTTAGGCTTTGTCATTCTATAATGAGTGAGGAATGGGAGATAAGACTTGGGCAGCAAGTTCAATATTGCATCTTTCCTATGCTGCTCATGCAAGAGAAAGCCAAGCTTGCTCAAATGCTCCATCAGCTCGATCATTTACAATACATGATCAGTGACAGAGGCACCTTCCCATATTTTGGTGTTGAAGATGGCACAACTAGTCTTGTGCCTCTCCACATCATCGGGTGTGCTAAAGGCATCCTCCAACACTTGAAGCATGTCCTTTGGTTGAGCCATCTCAAATCTACGATTGAACTCGTCGCTCATGGCAACCAGCATAATGCAGCGCACCGTGATCCAGTCACTAAGCCACTTCTGGTAAGTGTCTCTGACTGTTCCACATGCATTGACAGCTGGCTCCTCAGGTGCAAGATCCGTTATCACATATAGGATCCATTCATGCTCCAGGACAATCTTCAACTTTTGGTATCAGCTACCGAAGTTGGATCCCACCAACTTATCATTGTCCAACAATGATCGGAGCGATAGGGAAGTGGCCATATCTGCACAAAGAAAAATCATAACATAATTAGTAATTGATTCATTAAACCTAAAGATTTGGACTTTAATCAAAAGATTTCTTCTACTATTTTATTCGAATTGGTAGCCTCTACCTCTAATTTGAAGAATTACCCTAATTTCTTAGTGGGTACTAGAATCCACTTAGACTGCACACAAGCCCAACTTTGGTTGGCCAATCTATGTACATCTAAGGATAGGTTCATAACCAATTATTTCTCTAAATAATTTTTGGTAATTTTAATTTTGCCCCAGTCCCTAATCAGTAGGCTTTGGCCTCCACTAAAAAGGTCTGGTTAGGTTCAACCATTAACATGACCATACTTGGCCCATCTAGCCAATGAATGATTAGGCCCAACTTTGATTGGCTAACCTAACCATCATTTAGAAAGATACAGTCAAGAAATCATATTATGAATGACAATTCCATCAACCGATAAGCACCAGGCCTTTGGGCCTCCAATGATTATCCAACTGATGGACCCATTATCATCCACTTAATGGGAGGCTATGATCTACTTATCACCATAACTATTTAATTTTAAGGACCTAATAATTTTATAGGATTTAATTGATTTAGAGGAGGAGGTCAGATGAACCAGCTTATCATGATCCTCCCACTGGCTTCACCAAGTCAGCTTAAGGGAGACCATTAAAAGGGCTGGTCTAAGAGCACCTAAATCAGTCACACTGATTTACCTAGCTGACATGGGTTAGCTCGAATAGTCAAGTGATCCGATCAAAATATAATTTTACTAAGAGGTCAGGTAAGTTCGATCGATGGGAGGGTCTGCCAAAGTTTGCCTTAGACACCATCAGAAATGGTCAAGCAAGCGGGCTGCCAATTAAAAATCATCAGTCTAGTTTATCTTAGACACCAACTGATTTAATTAGTTTTGATTAGATCAACCTAACAGTTTGTGCTAGACTGCTTAGTCAAGAATCAAGTCCATTTGGTTCTCGTTAAAGACATGGACTTGACCAACTACAACTATTGTAATTAATCTAGAGAATCTTTGACCTAATCTAAGACAACAATTGATTAGATTTAGTCAATTCTCTAATTAAGTCCATCTTTAATCTAACATTAGGTCTAACCCAATTAATGGACCTAATTCCCACTAACCCATTAACCCAATGTATTATGATTTGTGTCTTAGGTTCTTCAATTCATAATCCTAGAATCTAATCAAACAACTTCTTAATTCTCAATTAAGTTTTGGGTTGAGGGTTGGAGTTCGGCTTTTCGAAAATAATTTTCATGTTTGTAAAATATTTTTACAACATGGTTCTACCAACCAAGTTACATGTTTGATTCATAATCAAAATGCAAGTGAAATAAGCATGAACTACTTTAGATCTAATCTAAACAGGTTCATGTAATTGAAATAATTTCAACTTTAAACTGTGCTGTGCAAATTTTCCAAACAAATATATGATGGTACTTTGCATGGAAATTATTAACAAAAAGATTTTATTTTAGATTTAAATATCTTTTAAATCTAATAAATTATAAATTTAATCTAGATCATATCTAATAAATTTATGATTAAAGATAGATCTACACGAACTAGGACAACCTTTGCACTGTAAGGGATAAACCTTACAGCAGGACAACCTACAGTTCGTGATTGATCTAAAAATTTTAATTTTAAATTTAACAATCAGATTATAAATTAGATCTAATTTAAAAAATAATCTAAGCATGTATAAATAATCATGTAATAAACAACCTTGCTCTGATACCAATTGAAGGAACCAGATCTAGGATTTCAGGGTTAGATCTTAAAACTTTTTCAAGATCAGACAGTGAAATACTAAAATAAATCAAAATTTATCTTATAAAATTAGAGAATCTTTATATCTAAGATCCAATTACATAATTATTACATGATATTAAATTGAAAATTAAAATATAAAGAGCAAGAACAATATGTTGATCATATCAACATGTTTCTATACTACATCTAATGTATGTAAAATATAATAGATCAGATCTATTACCTTGTAAGTTAGACATTCTAACTTTGCTGATCCAGACTTGAGGATGATGTTGTGAGCCACACGTGCATCTGACCTCTAAGAGTCATCCACATGAGACCACAAATCACGATCAGAAGTTCTGGTTCAGAAAATCAGCACAGTATGCTAGTACTGTGCTGATCCTTCTTCGATGGTTGATCAGATGCCTCCTTCTTCTTGATTTGGACTCTTCCAAAGATAAAAAGTAAGAGAAGGAGTTTTATATGTGAGATACTCTTAGAAAACTCACAGATGGAGGAAGAAAAGAGGAGAACTCAGCAACCCTAGAAGCAGACCCTCTTCTTCATCTCTTTGCTCTCATCCAGACATATAGTTTTGTGTCTGTTATATCTCCACACCCCTACACTATTTCTCTCTAATTTTTACACACCCTAAAGGTCTCTCAATGATCTATAATTCATAAAAATTTCAAAAAAAAATTCATCTTAAATAATAAGATATGAAGAATCCTTGTCTAGATCAAATACCTAGTCAAGGAAAATCCAAATAGGGCAAGACCAGGGGTGCCCAACTCTTGGGTGCCCCCTCCTTCTTTTTTTTCCATGGACCACCAAAAAAAGGTGCACAATATGTACCATAAAATTTACAAAAATCTCAAAAAAAATTTGGATAAAATCAGTGCCATAAGGAAAGAGTTTTGGTTTTCTAAAATTCTATCTCATAGAATTTGAAATCCAAACTAATTCCTACTTTGACTTGGTCCACAACCATATTCCATGTAAGAGAGAAAGAGTGAAAAGCTTTGGGAATGTGTGAAGGCCTGGGAGAGAAGATTTTGTCACACAAAATAAGAGAGTGTGGGCGTGGGGGCTAAGGTGGCGCAAGGTGGAATCCTAGTCTTACTAGGATTCAATCTATGACTTGTTCAAATTTGATTTCTCAAACCAAATCAAATCAAAACCAAATCTACCTAATTAAAATATATCTTAACCCAATTAAAAATCTAATTTAATCAAATTAAATTAGATTTAAATCTAATTTAATTTTTTAATCAAATTAGAAATTAGGTTGACCCAAGTCCTAATTGAATCAGGACTAATTTTTTCTTGCACTTGGCTTATCCAATAAACCAATTGGACTTGATCCAATCAAGCCTAAACTAAATCTAATTAAATCATATTCAATTAGACTTAATCTTAACCCATTAGCTTAATCAAATTAAGCTAATTAGCAATCAAATTGCTAATCGGTCCTCCTGCAACACTTGCACTAGGTTAAATGTTAATCGTATTGATCGTTTAACCCTAGAACGATTCTTAATCGTTTAACCCTAGAACGATTCTTAATCGTTGATCAACCATCTGATCAGATCGTGAACTCTAATATGTGTGATCTCATAGGTCCGAATCTAAATTGATGGTATAAAAATAAATTTTTATACCAATCGAAGTGACCATCTAGCAATGGTACCCGATGGTCGGATAGGTCGAATGTGTAGAACAACATCCTTAGAATCCATGCAGATATAGTTTCTATATAATTCATCCTCTTGACCAAAATGCTCATAGGACATCTCAAAGTTCAACTGTCAACTCTGATCAGGTTGTCCACATTGTATTTCAAAATATCAAATCTATTTGATGGATTACCCTGACCAAGGTTTTGCTAAATTGAAATACAGCGACTCATTCTTCTCCAACTCTTGGAGTGGTCAATCCCATCTTGATTATACTCTGACTTCGCAAGTACTTGACTGTGCCTAAAAGCCTTCCATCATTGAATTAAAAATTTAGTTAGTCCAGCATCAAAGCACAGTGAGTTGCTTGCAAGTCACTGAGGTGATCTCAGATCTAAGGGACACTTATACCTATATCCCATCAGAGACATTCTCGACAGTAGAATACTCTGAAGTCGGTCATGTTCAATGATGATGTACCCTTATATCTCACCTATATGCCATACCAGTGTCTCCACACTCCTTGGTTTAGAGGATAACTAACCCATATGGCCTACAGCGACCTATGCTCGATAAAAGCTGTCGTCCTTATTAACAGCCTATCATTTGGTCGTGGACAGTTTTAAGGACTAATCGATAAATCCTCTCTTTATCAAACCTAAATAGTCCTAAGGACTTCATCACAACAACGGAGTTCATTAGAAGATGAAAACCTATGATAAAAATATCAAAAATATATTTTATTTATTAATAAATCAATTACAATACAAGGTTCCTCAACCATTAACAGGTTGATGATTGGCTTTTAAGATATATTTCCCAACAATTTAAATATTTAAAATAATTTGAACTTATATTTTATCAAGTAGACATACCCTTACCTAGATAGATCGTCTATGAATATAATGAAATAGCTATATCCTTGTCTGGCACTTGTGCTCATGGATCCACATACATCAGTATGTACAAACTCAGAACATCACTAGTTTGTTCACTTTTTTTAGTAAAAAGTGACTAGAAGATCTTTCTAAACAAGATTCACAGGTAGGCAACGATGCATAATCATTTTTATCAAGAATCCCTTCTTGAGCTAACCTGTTCATCTTGTTATTATTGATATGATCGAGCCTACAATGCCAAAGGTAGGTATCTATGATATCATCTATTCTAGAGTGTTTATTAGAAGTGTACATTACATTAGGCCTAGATACAGCATAGATCCCATTATTCAATTGTCCACACATAATAGTAACACCATTTAAAATGATATCACAAAAAACTTTTCTTCATTGATATTTCATAATTTGATTTGGCCAAAAGGTCTACAGAAATAACATTTAAAAAAAAATTGAGATAGTAATGACATTCATTTAGAATAATAAAATAAGATTTGAATACAAACTTGATAATTCCTAAAGCTAGAACTAGAATTGATCTTCCATCTCTGACATTCTGGAATCTCTCATCATCTCCAAATCTCCTACTGATTTGAAGATCCTGCAATGAATTACAAATATTGATAGTGCTACCAGTATTCAATACCCAGGTCATTGTATCAAAAATAGAAAAATTACAAGGTGTTATCATATAATTATCTTGTTCAGCAATCGATTGCTTCTTTTTCTTTGGCTTGTTCGGATCAAGGAAAGTTATATATTCAGGACAGTTTCTCTTCCAGCGATCCTACTTCTTGTAATAGAAGCAC
This sequence comes from Elaeis guineensis, assembly GCF_000442705.2. Lineage (NCBI taxonomy): Eukaryota > Viridiplantae > Streptophyta > Magnoliopsida > Arecales > Arecaceae > Elaeis > Elaeis guineensis. The sequence goes on along the minus strand of NC_026004.2, from coordinate 35,986,762 downwards.
TCTACCTGACTTTGGTCAGCCTTGAACTTAGACTTCTGGATCTGACTCCTAGCATTTTGCATCTTTTTATTTTTATTTTTTTTTCTTTTTTTAAAGGGATGATGCCCATTCAAAGAAGATCCTCTCACTATATTCACCGTCTCCTTATGGAGCTAGTGATCCTTCTCAGTCTATAGCAACCCTAACAAACCATGGTAGTTGACTACAGGCTTTGTCATTCTAAAATGACTAAAAAACAGCAAGTAGGATTTGGACAGGGAGTTTAGGATCGCATCCTTCCCCAGCTATTCATGCAAAGGGAAGTCGAGCTTGCTCAGTTGCTCGATCTACTCAATATGTATAATACATGATCGATGATCGAAGCTCCCTCCCTCATTCGATCATTGAAAATGGTGCAACTAGTCTTGCACCACTCAACATCGTCGGGAGTACCAAAGGACTCTTTCAACACCTTGAGCATATCCTCTAGCTGAGTTTCTTCCAACTTTCAACTGAACTCATCATTCAATGAAGCCCACATTATACAATGAACTGTGGTGCAGTCGTTGAGCCACTTCAAATAAGTGTCTCGAACTGTGCCACGGGCATTGGGAGCAGGCTCCTCAGGTGCTGGATCTGTAATGACATACAGAGTCTACTCATGCTCTAAGATGATTTTGAGTTTTCGATATCAATTATCAAAGTTTGATCCCATCAATTTTTCACTATCCAACTGTGATCGGAGCAACAAGTTTGAGGCCATATCTGCACAAAAAAAAATATAGACCTAATTAGTATATGAATTAATCAAGCTTAAAGACATGAACTTTAATCTAAAGGTTCTCACATTATTTTATACGAATTGGTAGTCTCTATCTCCAATTGAAAGAATTACCTTAATTTCTTACCAGATACTAGAATCCACACAGATCGCATACAGTCCCGAGTGTGGCTCGACTAATCCATATGCATCTATGGGTAGGTTCTCATCAATTATTTCTTTAAATAATTTTTAGTAATTAATTTTGCCCTAGATTTGATTTCAGTAGGTGATGGGCCTCCACTGAAATCTCGATTAGGTCAAACCATTAACATGAACCTACTCAATGATTCTAACTAATGAATGATTAGGCTCGAGTATGGTTCGTTCAACCTAATCATTTATTAGATAGCATATCAGAGTCATCATATGATGAATGATAATTTTATTGTTTAGAGAAACACCAGACTGATGCTACCTATAATGTCAATCAAATTTAATGGATCCATTATCATTCACCTTAATGGGAGGCTATGATCTAGTTATCATCATAACTATCTAATTTAAAGGATCTAATAATTTAGAAGATTTAATTATGAATTGAGAAAAAAAGGAGAAGAGATCAATAGTAGACCACAATCTTCTTATTGACTTCACTAAGTCATTGAATCGGATTAAGGTCATGCTAGTCGAACTGGTATCTAGATCAGTCACACTGATCAACCTTAATAGCATGGGTTAACTCGAATCACTTAATGATCTAATTAAAATATAATTCATCAAATTGGTCAGGTAAGTGAGATCGGTAGGAGGGTCTACTAAGCTTGCCTTAGACACCATCGAAATGGCCAAGTAAGCCGCTCTCAATTAAAAACTATCGATCGAAATATCAAACTTATCTTAGATATCAATTGGTTAATTAGCTTCGATTTGACCAACCTAATGATTCGGGTTCAACCACTGAGCCACAATCAAGATCCATTTGGTCTAATCAAAGACATGGACTGGACCATCTACAACTATTATATTAGAGAAATTCTAATTTAATCTAATTCAATATTTGGTTAGACTTAATCAATTTCTCTACATGGTTAATTAATTCTTTGATTCTAACCTTAGGTCTAACCCAATTAAGAGGACTTGATTTGAGCTAACCCATGCCCCATGTTTTATGCAATATCATTAGATCTTAAATCACAATTCTAGATCTAATCGATTTAACACTTAATTCTTAATTAAGTTTAGCATTAACATGGTTTAGGTTTTACAATAATTTCTCATGTATATTTTTTACATTAAATCATAAAATCTTTTTAGATTATATCTAAATTTTTATGATTTTAAATCAAAATAATTTTGATTAACAAGATTAGATGTAACTAATTTTCTTTGCAATTTACACACATACAATAAATCCCAGGATTTCAAGATCTAGGGTTTTGCAAGAAAGTAAATTTTTCTCTTTTCGCTTTTTTTTTCATGGGACCTCATAATGGCACCCCTGCAAACTATAAGAGTGTCCCATTGAATAGGAGGAGAGAATCATGTAACCCTACTTGCTCTTATGATCAGACGGCCTAGTGATTATCCAATCTGAGTACTTTGCTACTCAAATCGTCTAATCTAACATATAAAAATTTAGATATAAAAATATATATATTTAGACCTAATATAAATAATAAATAATCAAATTTAACATCATAAAATTAGATCTAAAAGTATGTTAAATCATATCATAACGAACTGGCTCTGATACCAATTGAAAAAAACATAGGTAGTGCTATGCATGCAATTTCAAAAATTTTATGCAGCGAAAGTATTAGATTAAATAATTTAATCTAATTTATATGTATAAGATCTAATCTAAGTTACTATATCAAGATCTATAATATAATCTAATATGTACTTTAGATCTGAAAATAAAAAATCTGCATCAATCAAATCGATGCTACAATATAGATCTAACTGTTAGATCTAACAAAACCGATCGAGAAAATTTATAAACCATTACCAAACTGAAAACTCTTGATCTCTACTAATCTAATGCTTGGATACATACTCCTTCTAGTTGCTCGCAGCCATATGAAGTTATTCGATCTCTACAAAAAGTCCACCAAAGACCGACGCAGATCGAGCTCCTTGGAAGTGCTAGCTTGCAAGGATCTTCGAGACTGATTTCTCTCTTCTTCTTCAAAAGTCTTGGATGCTCCAAAGGAAGAGAATATCTGGAGAAGGAAAAAGAGGGGGAGCTCTAGAGAAAAATAAACTAGCAATGGATCTCATATGGGGCATCCACTATTGGAGCCTCCTTTTTATACACAAGGGATTAGGGTTTAGGTCAAGAGGAGGGGCACCCTTATCTCCACGCCAATCCCAATTATTGGCATCCAAAAAATTCCAAAAAGAGCTAGTTTGTGTGAGGAGGAGAACAGGTATCTCCCATGCCCAAAAATTCTCCAAAGAATTTTAAGAAAAAAATAATTGGTGCCTCTCTTCTTTTCTTGTTTGAAAATTTTCTTTCCTTCTTATCTCCTTATCTCTAATTTGGATCGCATTCAAATTAAGTAAGAGATAGATCATGAGTCACCATGCATTGCTGCCCACCCTTACTGGGCCCACTCTCATCATGCCAAAAATCTCAAGCCAATCCCAATTATTGGCATCCAAAAAATTCCAAAAAGTGCTAGTTGGTGTGAGGAGGAGAACAGGTATCTCCCACGCTCAAAAATTCTCCAAAGAATTTTAGAAAAAAAATAATTGGCACCTCCCTTCTTTTCTTATTTGAAAAATCTCTTTCCTTCTTATCTTCTTATCTCTAATTAGGATCGTATTCAAATTAGGTAGGAGATAAGATCATAAGTCACCATGCATTGCCGCCCACCCTTATTGGGCCCACTCTCATCATGCCAAAAATCTGAAACCAAATCCAATTGGGCATTGAGATTAGGGCATGGGTTCAGGGGTGGCACAAGGATAAAGGGATAGAGTCCCTGTTGGCTTGGACTCTTCATTTCTAAATTAATTCTAAACCAAATCAAATCTGGTTTGAACCCAATGTTAGAAATGAAGCTAATCTAATTAGGAGTCCAATCATCTTAATAAATTTCTAATCTAATTAAGAATTAGCTGAGCTCAAGTTCTGATCGAATCAGGATCAAATTTTTCTTGCAATCAGACTTGATCATATCAAACCCAATCTAAGTCGAACTAAATCTAATTCAATTAGACTTGATCCAAAAATCTTTACTTAGTTAAATTAAGTTAATTAGTAATCTAATTACTAATTAATTTTTTATTAATAATAGAGTCCTAGTCCAGTGGGACTCTCTTCCAGATTCCCAGTCCCAGTGGGACTCCTCACTAGAGTCACAATCCAATTGAACTCTTCAACCATTAGATTTGATCGAATCTTCTAATGTGTGTGATCCCATAGGTTCGAACCTAAGTCAGTAGCATAGGAATATTTTTTTATACTAATTGATATAATCATTTAGCAATGGGACCCGACATCTGGATAGGTCGAAGGACTGCAAAACAACATTCTAGAATCTACTGGCATATGGTTACTGTATAATTTATTCCTTTAACCCTAATGCTCAAGGTGACCTAGGGTTTGACTGTCAACCCTAATATAGTCTACCACATTGTATTTCAACCTTTCAAAACCATCACATTGATTATCCTGACTAAGATTTTACCAAATTGAAATACATTGATGCATATCTCCTACTAATTCAGAGGGGTTAATTCTATTTTGACTCACACACCGACTTGATAAGTAATTGACTACATCCAGTATCCTTCTGTCACTGAATTAGAAACTCAGATGGTTCGATACTAAAGTATAGTGAGTTACTTATAAGTCATCATAGTGATCTTAGGTCTGAGGGACACTTATACCTATACCCTTCATAAGCTACTCTTGATAGCAGAGTGCTCGACAAATGGTCACATTCGATGTGAATGTACTCCTACATTCTATCTGTATGCTATATCAATATCTCCACACTCTTTGGTTAAGAGGATAACCAACTCATATGGCACACAACGACCTATACTTGATATTGTTATTATCCTATTAACAACATATCATTCGATCGCGAACATGTTTTAAGGACTAAATGATAAATCCTTCTTTGTCAATTAAATATAGTCCTAAAAATTTCATCACAATACAGAAGTTCAAATAAGATGGACAAAATATGATGAAACAAGCTAAATAATTTTTATTAATAAAAATTCATATACAATTATAATTATGAGTATAATCGTCAACATGCTAATGATTGGCTTTGGAACATATTTTCCAATAGGCTTATTGCTCCAAGAATTGATGTTAATGATCATAAATTATTTAAGGGGACTACTAATGAGTTTCAAAATTTTAGAGAATATTTTAGTGATATTTCAGGTAGTCTAAAATATTGAGTTTGAAAAGCTCCATCAAGTGTGCCAAAGTTGATATTTCTATAAGTTGAAGCCTTTTAGAAGTGTAAAATTGATTTAAATTCATTTAAGAGTATTTGAAAGTATTCTAATAAGTTTCAGATCTTAAATATATAAAAAATTGAGTTGGAATAAAATGGAGCAACTATCTGGGTCATCCTCTTTCATTGGGTAGCCGGCACACACTGTTTTGGCTTGTGGCACATAATGGGATGACCCATGTGAGACGACCTCTGAGACCCTGAGATCAAAATAGAGAACTAGTTTTTTGTCTAGCCAAATGAGGCATCCCATGGGACATCCCATTGCCAGTGGGGTGTTCCATAGGACATCTCATTCTGGCAAGCATGCGTAACGGCTAATTTTTAGTCTATTTTTGATATATTTAATGTACATTAAACACTCTCCAACGGCTCTTAATCGACACTAAGATACTCTCAAGTCCAAATGGAGGTTATAAATGCTCTCTTGAGGTAGAAAATCAACAAGTTTTCAAGCATTCAAAGCTCACATCCGTGAAAGTTCAAAAAATTCCTAAAAGAGAAGAAAAAAATATTCAATCAGCTCACCAACCACTCTCTAGCTACATTCAAGTGTGCCAATCAATTGAGGATATTTAGCAAAGACTTCTTCTCCTTAAGTATTATATTTTTATTACATTTATTGTGCTTATTTAAGGGGCTGTTATGCTAAAATTTTTATACACTATTTTTTTGTTATTGTATTTTGGGTTTTGAGTTTTGGGGAGTTTCAAAACTTGGATAGATTGATCCAAACCTAAAATCAGAATATTGAGGATTAGCTTGTACCTAAAAAATAAGTGTTCCTGCTTTGATAGCAAGGGTCAGAGTTGTCCAATGTTTTATATCTTAATTTTTTTTTAGTTGATTGAATTTTCAAGTAGAGACTCAGAGAGTGGATGTAGGTGTAAGGTTGGCCCCGAACCATTATAAATCTCTTGTGTTTGTTGTGCTCGCATCTCTTTACTTATTCTTTATACTTTATACTTGCTTATCTATCATTTGTGATTGATTTCATTTTCATAGCTAATCAATTCACTTCACTTAACAAGTATAGCACTTTACTTGAGTGTACTAATCATAAAAATTTTAAAAAGATCCAATTCACCCTCCCTCTTGGGCTCCATATTGGGCAACAAGTGATATTAGAGTCCGGTGCTCTAGCCTTTGCTTGATTTAACCATTAAGAGCCAAAGATCTATGGCAGTCCAATTTGGCGCATCCCTAGCCGAGGGGCAATCCACAAACCAACTTTCACTTTTCAATGGGTTAAACTACACCTATTGAAAAGCTCGGATGAAAATTTTTATTCAAGCACTTGACTATGATATGTGGAGTATCATAGTAATGGACCCCACACAATCACTAAATTAATTGATGGTGTATCTCTCCCTAAGCTAGAAGATGAATGTGATGAATTTGATAAGAAAATGGCTCAGCTCAATGCTAAAGCCATGAATATTTTATATTATGCTTTAGATGTAAATGACTTTAACCGTATTTCTACTTGCAATTCAACTATAGAAATTTAGGATAGACTAGAAGTTACACATGAAGGCACAAACTAAGTAAAAGAGTCTAAAATTAATATGTTTGTACACAACTTTGAACTATTTAAAATAAAACCTGAAGAGTCAATAACTCAAATATTTACTCATTTCACTGACATCATAAATGGTCTAAAAAATCTTGGTAAGTGTTATTCTAATAATGATCTTGTGAGAAAAGTGCTTAGGTCTCTATCAAGATCATGGGAGGCAAAGGTTACTGCGATTTAAGAAGCTAAGGACTTAAACACTCTACCTTTGGAGGAGCTACTTGGATCCCTTATGACCCATGAGTTGATCGTGAAGCAATATTTTGAAGAAGAGACCAGAAAAAAGAAGACAATTGCTCTCAAGTCGATAGCTCAAGAAGAAGAAGATTCAGAAAAATTAGAGAATAGTGAAGAAGATGAGGACTTAGCCTTAATCATCAAAAAATTTAGACATTTCACGAGGAAAACAAGATAAAGGACCAAGAGAAGACTACCAACTAAGGGGGTGCCAAGTAAATAAAAGAAAAAGGAGCAGCCCATTATCTGTTATGAATGCAAGAAGTCGGGCCACTTCAGATCAGACTGTCTTCATCTCAAGAAAGGGCAAAAGAAGTTCAAAAAGAAAAGAGCTATGATGGTTATGTGGAGCGACAGTGATGACTCCACCATAGATGAAGAATTCCATGAAGAAGCCAACCTGTGCCTTATAGCACATAAAAATGAGGTAACCCCTGAAACTCAAAATAAATTTTCTTATGATGAACTGCAAGAAGCTTTTCATAAAATTTTGGATGATCTAAAAGAATTAGAAATAAAAAATAAAAATCTAAAATTAAAAAATCAAGCATTAGCTAAAGAAAAAAAAGAAGTTGATAGTAAAAATAAAGAATTAGAAATAAAGATCCAAGCTCTATTGAAAGAAAAAGATGAGATGTCAAGCTTAAACAAAACTCTTGTAAAAGAAAATCAAGATCTAAAGGAAAAAATAACCAAATTGAAATATATAGTTGATAGATTTACTCTAAGTTCAAACAAACTTCAAATGATTATTGATAGTTAAAGTGTTGTATATGATAAAGCCAAACTTGGCTATAATATTCTTAGAAAACAAAAATTTTTGAAAAATATTTTTGTTAATGCATCCATGAGCAAATTGCCAAATGTTACTTGTTTTAAATGTGGGAAGGTTGGACATAAAGTTTATACATGTTTATCAAATAAATTTATTGATAAAAATATTAAGAAAATATGGGTTTCAAAAGAAACTATTGTGACTAACCCCAAAGGATCTAAGTTAGCTTGGGTACCTAAGATTAAAACCTAACTTTATGTGTGCAGGTGTGTCTTGCATCCCAAGCAACAAAATGGAAGTGGTATCTTGATAATGGATGCTCAAGATACATGATCGATGATGAATCTCAATTCATCACATTAGAAGCTAAAAATAGAGGGATGGTCACCTTTGGAGATAATGGCAAAGGAAAGATTATCGGCATTGGTAATATTGGTATCACTCTCTCCACTTATATTAAAAATATGTTACTTGTAGGTAGTCTCAAGCATAATCTATTAGGTATTAGTCAATTATGTGATAATGGTTATAAAGTAGTTTTTGAATCATCTATGTGTATTGTAACTAGTTCTTTTAATGATAGCACTAGATTCATTGGGCATAGGCAGGCAATGTATACATGGTTGATTTGGATAATCTTTTCATACAAAACATGCAATATCTTGTGGCCATGAATGCTAAAAATCAATGAGACTAATTGACTTTAGCATCGTAGGCTTGCACATATTAGTATGCACACACTTTCTAAAATTTTAAAAAAAGATTTGATTTTTGATTTATCAAAAATAAATTTTGATAAAGATAAAATTTATGATGCATGTCAATTAGATAAATAAATAAGAGTTTCCTTTAAATCTAAGAACATAGTTTCAACTTCTAAACCTTTAAAACTTTTACATATGGATTTATTTGATTCTACAAGGACAACTAGTTTAGGAGGTAAAAGGTATAATTTTATAATTATTGATGATTTTTCATGTTTCACTTGAGTTTTGTTTTTAACATCTAAAGATGAAGTTTTTTTAGCATTTTATATGTTTTGTCAAAAAGTTTCAAATGAAAAAGATTTACCAATTATTTCAATTTGTAGTGACCATGGCACTGAATTTTAAAATAAAGATTTTAAAAAATTTTGTGATGAAAAAGGTATAGATCATAATTTTTCAGTACCTAGAACACCACAATAAAATGGTATAGTAGAAAGAAAAAATAGGACTCTTGAAGAAATAGCCCGTACCATACTATGTGAGAGCAAGCTCTCAAAGTACTTTTGGATAGAAGCAATCAACATAACATATTACATCTTAAACAATGCTTTAATAAGATCAATTTTAAAAAAAATACTTTATGCATTATGGAAAGGTAGAAAACCTAATATAGGATATTTTCATGTTTTTGGTTGCTATTGTTTTGTTTTAAATATTGGCAAAGATAGCTTAGGCAAATTTGATGCTAAATCTGATAAAGCTATCTTTCTTGACTATTTCACTTCTAGCAAAGCTTTTAGAGTATTTAATAAAAGAACATTAGTAGTAGAAGAGTCAATTCATGTAGTTTTTGATGAAGCTAATGGTCTTCCATCAAGGAAGAGAAAGGATGCTGATGATACAAATAACATAGAAGATGGAATGAAAGAGCTCACCATCAATGACTCAAATGAGCAAAACAAGAAACAATTGGAACAAAAACATGAGGATGAAAGCATCAATGATCAGAACATTCAAGAACAATCTCAAGATACAGATAATCTATCAAGAAAATGGAGGTATGTCCACAATCACCCTAAAGAATTAATTATTGATGATCTAGTATAAAGGATAAGAACTAGATCCTCTTTTAGAGATATATGTAACTATGAAACTTTTATTTTACACCTAGAACCTAAAATAATAGATGAAGATGAAAAAGACCATAACTGAATAATTATCATGCAAGAAGAGCTAAATCAATTTGAAAGAAATAATGTATGGATACTTGTTGCTAGACTTAAAAATCATCCCATAACAAGAGCAAAATGGGTATATAGGAATAAATTAGATGAAGATAGAAATGTAATCAGAAATAAAGCAAGTTTAGTTGCTAAAGAATATAATCAATAAGAAAAAAATAATTTTGGTGAAATATTTGCACCTGTTGCTAGACTAGAAGCCATAAGAATGCTGCTTACTTTTGCTTGTTTCATGAACTTTAAATTGTTTCAAATAGATGTTAAAAGTGCTTTCCTAAATGGTTATATTGCTAAAGAAGTATATGTAGAGCAACCCCTAGGCTTTAAAAATTATCAATATCCAGATCATGTATTTAACTTAAACAAAGCATTGTATGGTTTAAAATATGCTCCTAGGGCTTGGTATGAAAGATTAAGTAAGTTCTTACTAGAAAATAATTTTTCAAGAAGAAAAGTTGATACAACTCTTTTTATAAAAAAAAATATGAAGAAATTTTAGTCATACAAATATATGTTGATGATATTATATTTGAGTCTACTAATAAAGCTTTATATCAAGAATTTGTCAAGCTCATGCAGGGAGAGTTCGAGATGAGCATGACGAGAAAACTCACTTTCTTCCTCAGACTCCAGATCAAGCAAATAAAAGAAGAGATCTCCATCATCCAAAGTAAGTAAACAAGAAAACTATTAAAGAAATTTAGAATGGAGAGCTCAAAAATTATAAGTACACCTATGACCCCTTTCTGTAAATTAGATAAAGATGAACATGGCAAAAATATTGATTTAAAGCTTTATAGAGGCATGATAGGATCTTTGTTATATTTTACTGCTAGTAAACCTGATATAATATTCATTGTATGTATGTGTACTAGATATCAATCAAAACCTAAGGAATCTCACTTAAATACTGTCAAAAATTTTTTCAAATACTTAAAAGGAACACAAAACCTAAGACTTTGGTTCTCAAAGCAATATTCTATGGACTTAATAGACTACTCAGATATAGACTTTGCTGGATGTAGATTGATAGAAAGAGTACTAGTAGAACTTGCCAATTTCTAAGAGTGAACTTAATCTCTTGATTTAGCAAAAAGTAAAATTCGATAACATTATCTACGATCAAGGTCGAGTACATTGCAGTCTGAAGTTGCCGTGCTCAAATTCTGTGGATTAAGCAACAGCTCATAGATTTTGAAATTGAGCTTAAAAATATTTTCATAAGATGTGATAACACTAGTACCATTAATTTGATCAAAAATCTAATTCAATACTCTAGATCAAAATATATTGAAATTAGACATCATTTTATAAGAGAACATATTCAAAATAATGATGTAACACTTGAATACATAAATATTGAAAAATAATTAGCTGATATTTTTATCAAAGTATTAAATAAAAATAAATTTTATAAAATTAAAAGAAAATTAGACATCTTAGATCCTTCTACTTGATCTTCAATTCTAATTTCACTCCCAAAATCTCTTGACATCATCATCTTAATTTTGGGAGGAATCTACCTTTTTTTGGGATTATTTCAAATCAATTAAAAAAAATCATCAGTGTCATTCAGATATAATCTCAAATTTTTTTTCATTGAAATACTCCATCAAAAATCATACCAAAACTTACTTAGACTCTTCACGATCATCTTAAGTCGATATAATCCTTTTCAAATTTTTTTCTCTTAATTTTTTTTTTAAATTATTTTCACATCGTCTGATGTTTCTCTGGATGGGGCATCCCAATTGATCAGGTAAATAGATTTTGTGTGAGCCAACCCATTTAAATCTCTCTCTTAAAACATAAGTGGGGTGACTCAATTACTGTGCTTCTTCCTCCTCTTCTCAACCCATACCGAAACCCTTCTTCAAGCACTCCACTGACCACAATCTCACAAATCTGTCTCCTTAACTATCCAAAAATCTTGGATTTCTACATCAAATTCTAAGGCAAATACTTTCTCTCAGCATATCCTTGATCAAAACTATCTCCCTCTTGTTCTCCATCAAAATCTCAAGCCCTAATCTCCAAAATCTGAGACAATCACCCCAAAATCCTTTTCTTCTCCTCTTTTTCGTCCATCCTTCACTCTTCTCCATTCTTCTGATCGGTTCTCCTACTCTCTTTGGGACAATAGCCCCCAAAATGAGGTTGCCATAGGGAAGGAAGTCAGTAAGGTCCTTAAAGGTTGAGGAACGAAGGAAGAAGACTGCTCAAGCACCAGTTCAAGCCTCTCCTCCAATCACCCCAAGTAAGATCCCTTTGTCTGCTAGGAAAGTAGCCCTGGGAAGGAATGTTGACTTTCATTTCTTGAGAAATGATGAATTTTCTCTTGGTGAAAAACTGATTGAGCAAGGATGGAGATTTTTCTGTAATTTGTCCGAGCCCATTTGCATCGATCTTGTCAAGGAGTTTTATTTGAATCTAGTTTTCACTGATGGAGTTTTGAGGTCAACTATGAAGGGTGTCCAAATTATTCTTAATGCTCCTAGGTTGGGTAAACTTCTTCAGATGCCCTATGAAGGGAGTTGCCTAGATGAGCTTCCAAGGAAAGAAATCAGGCTTAGAACCATCTTAGGAAGAGAGGATGTGGAGGGGTCTATGAAAATTGAGGCCAAGGAATTGAGCGTGGAGATGAGATTGCTCTACTACATGGTGTCCAAGATTTTCTTTCCTAGAGGAAGAAGATATGATTTGATGACGAGTCGAGATATCTACTTGATGCACCATGTAGTCTCCGAGTCTCCTCTAAATCTATCATTTTTGATAATCGATGCTATGAGGGAGGCCTTGAACAGATCCAAGGCTCTCTTGCCCTATGGTATGGCTCTCACTATGATATTTAGGGAGTCTGAAGTGAGCTTTGATAGAGAGGTTGTTTGTAGATTGTCAAACACTGACACCTACAACGATCACTCCCTTTGACGTATGGGATTTGTCAGAGTGGATAGCCATTGGGCTAAGGGCCGTGCAGTTGTAGCCGAGGAGTATGATGAGGAGGAGGAGCATGCTGAGGGGGAGGGTCCCCCTTCACCACCTATGCTCATGCAGAGCTCAGATGATTACCTTGTATCAAAGCCTGAGGCAGGATCCTCAGCGAATATACCCCGATTGTCGAGCTGTATCATGCCATCTTTTAGTTTGGGAAAGGATGAGATGGGACTGTTGGCTGAGAGAGTGGTAGGTATTCTATCTGTTTAGCAGTAGTAGTTTCAGGATCAGGTTCTTCAACAGCTCTATCAGTTTCAGCAGTATCAGGAGTAGATCCTCCAGCAGGTGCGCAGCAACAGCAATATCGTCAGCCTCTGCTGAGTTCTTTTTCTGACTCTTCCTCAGATTTTTCAATTGTGCCACACATATCCTCATTGATGCAGTTTTTATCTGACCTGAGCTCTAGACTGGAGAGTGTAGAGAGTTTCCTTCTCAGGTTTAGTGGTAGGATCTTTGACATTGAGAGAGAGATCAGACTGATTTTAGATTCTCTATCGACAAGAGCGAGCACATCTACCACCTCTTCACCTTAGTTGGCTGATTTGACTTAAGAGATAGGAGACTCCATAGCCAGCTTCATTCTTCACTTGAGCTTATCCGAGTAGATATCAGAGACTCCAAGGACTTCGTCTCTTCTGATCTTGATGGGCTCCGAGTTTCAATAAGGGGGGTCTTGTCCCAGCTAGATGCCATTAGAACAGCTCCAATCCAGGCCCTCCGCATCTAGTGAGCTTGCTTTTGTCTAGCCTATTGAATTCCATCCCTCGACATCTTTCACTCAGACCAGACCTTTCAGTCGAGGTCGAGACTGATTATATTTCAGTTGTCTTGATCTTGAGCTCGATGCCCATTCTCACTGATCTGATCATTTTGTATTAGTCTTTTTAGGTCTCATACTACTTAGTTGTCATATTTACTACTTGTTGTTCTGTTGAATGTATGAGAGCCTTATGCTCATAGATATATATTATGACTTGATCATTGTAACGAATGAATGTACGTGACTCTAGTAACCTCTTATTTTATTGTAATTAATGTATGAGGTTATCTATTATCATTACTTTGTACGGCCAACCTCTATTTATACGTGAATGAATGAATGTCTATTACATTTAAAATTACTTTGACACCTGATGTACCACCATAGCTCATTAAAAATCTTACTCTCTATTCTATTTTTGATGATGTCAAAAAGGGGGAGAAGGTAGTCTATCTTAAATTTTTATGAATTCTTTTGAATTTTACTTTGATACGTCCATTTTTTACTCTGATACGTCTATCTTTACTTCTATTTTAATATTTTTGCAAAATACTCTAATACATCTATTTTTGATTCTTGCTCTGATACTTTTATCTTTGTCTTGATATCAAAATGCTATGATACATCTATTTTTGATTTTGTAAAATGCTCTGATACATCTATTTTTGATTCTTGCTATAATACTTTTATCTTTACTTTGATACTAAAATAAGGAAGAGAGAAAGAAAGATTCTTTTTTATATACATATTGCTCTAATACTAAAAACAAGGAAGAGAAAAAAAAAATTTTATGAACCATTTTTGCTCTGATAACAAATATAAGAAAAGGATTTACAACTTGACCACTTTTTATATAAGAAAGGGAGAGAATTTTTTCAAAATGATCAAAGTAGTTACTTTCATCTTTTTCATATAAGAAAGGGGAGAATTTTACAGATTAAAAATAATTTTTGAAAAATCTTAATACCTTCACAAATAATTTTTAGCAAAATGATTTAAAATATTACAACTTGCTGAAAATATGTATCTCATAATATTTTATGCTTAATCTTTGGTATGTTCCTACAAGTGCTTCACAAACTCAATCTCTTGAGCTTTATGGATTTTTTTTATGAACACTCAAATATTTTGTTATTATCAAAAAGGGAAAGATTGTTGCTTCAAAAATTGATTTTGATGATCATAAATTATTTGAGGAAACTACTAATGAGTTTTTTATCCTTAAAAAATATTTTAATGATATTTCAGATAGTCTAAAATATTGAGTTTGAAAAGCTCCATCAAGTATGTCAAAATTGATGTTTCTGCAAGTTGAAGTCTTTTTTGAAGCCTTTTGGAGGTGTCAAATTGATTTAAATTCATTTGAGAGTATTTGAAAGTGTTCTGATAAGTTTCAAACCTTAAATATATAAAAAATTAGATTGAAACAAAATGAGGTGACCTATTTAGATCATCCTCTTTCATTGGGTAGCCGGCACACACTGTTTTGGTTTGTGGCATATAGTGGGATGACCCATGTGGGATGACTTTTGAGATCCTGAGACCAAAACAGAGAATCAATTTTTTATCTGGCCAAATGAGGCATCCCATGAGACATTCCATTGCCAGTGAGGCATCCCATGAGACATCCCATTCTGACGAGCATGCGTAATGACTAGTTTTAAGTCTATTTTTTATGCATTTAATATGCATTAAACACTCTCCAATGTCTCTTAATCGATATTAAGACACTCTTAAGTCCAAATAGAGATTATAAATGCTCTCTTGAGGTAGAAAATCAATAAGTTTTCAAGCATTTAAAGCTCACATCCATGAAAGTTCAAAAAATCTCTAAAAGAGAGGAAAGAAGCATTCAATCAGCTTACCAACCACTCTTTAGCTACATTCAAGTGTGCCAATCAATTGAAGATATTTAGTAAAGATTTTTTTTCCTTAAGTATTATATTTTTATTATATTTATTGTGCTTATTTAAGAGGATATTGTGCTAAAATTTTTGTACACTATTTTTTTGCTATTATATTTTGAGTTTTGAGTTTTGGAGGATTCCAAAACTTGGATAGGTTGATCTGAATCTGAAATCAGAGTGTTAAGGGTTAGTTTGTACCTAAAAAATAAGTGTTCTTACTTGTATAGCAAGGGTTGGAGTTGTCCGATGTTTTGTATCTTAAAATCTTTTTAGTGGATTGAATTTTCAAGTAGAGACTTGGAGAGTGGATGTAGGTGCAAGGTGGCATCGAACCACTATAAATCTCTTATATTTGTTGTGCTTGCATCTCTTTACTTATTCTTTATGTTTTATACTTGCTTACCTATCATTTATAATTGATTTCATTTTCATAGCTAAACAATTCAGTCCACTTAACAAGTATAGCACATTACTTGAGTATACTAATCATAAAAGTTTTAAAAAAATCTAATTTGCCCCCCCTCTTGGGCTCTATATCTGGGGAACAAGGCTGATGTTCTATGGTTGTATTGCTTATACTATATGTAGATGAAATTTTTTTAATCAAGAATGACATCCCTTCATTACAGGGAATAAAAGTTAGGCTATCGCTTAAGTTCTCCATGATGGTTTTGGGAGAAGCATCTTGTATCTTGGGGATGAAGATCTATAGAGATAGATCTTTGAGGATGCTTGGGTTATCCCAGTCCACATATATTGATATCATATTGAAGTGATTCAATATAGATAAGACATATACAAGACCGGATGTGGCATACTCACTAGGAGTAGTGAGTTAATACTAGTCTGATCTGAAAAAAAACCATTGGAAGATTGTAAAAATCAACCTTAAGTGTTTGAGAAATACTAAGGACCAATGACTTGATCTGACAATTAGAGTTTACAGACTTCAATTTTCAGTCAGATCAGAGATGGCAGTAAGAGCATATCAGATTGCAAATTTACCCCAAATGATGGAGTGATCTACTAGAAAAGTTTCAAGTAGAACTAAGTAGTCGATTATGTTAGCGAAGCAGAGGATGCTGTGAAGGAAGCTGTGTGGTTGCAAAAGTTTATTGATGAGCTCATAGTGGCACCCTCCATTGATGGTCCTGCTGTACTGTACAGCACTGAAGCCATAGCTCAAGCTAAAGAATCGAAGTCCTATTAGCTTACCGAATACATTCTGCATTGTTATCACCTTATCTGAAAGATTATAGATAGAGGTGATGTTGATCTTTAGAAGATCGATAGAAAGGAGAATCAGATCAATTTATTTACTAAAACCCTCAGTATTAAGGAGTTCGAAGATTGTAAATGAAAGATGGGTATGAGATACTGAACCGATTGACTTTAGTCTAAGTGAAAGTTGTTGAAAATTATGTCCTAAAGTCAATCATTTGATGATTATGCTAATTATAAATATATATGAATTGATCATTAATAAAAGTTATTTGGTTGATTCATTGTAAGGTTCATCTTCTTAATGAACTCCTGTGTTGTGATGAAGTCCTTAGGACTAATTTGATCGATAAAGAAGAATTTATCACTTAGTCTCTAAACTTGTTTACGATCAAACAATATACAATTACTAAGATGATAGTGATTATCAAGTGTAGGTCATTGTGTGCCATATGCATTGGTTGTCCTCATAATCAAGTGAGGTGGAGACACTGGTATAGCATGCAAGTGAGATGTAGGAGTATATCTCATTGAACGTAACCAACTGCGGAACACTCAACTGTCAAGAGTAGCTCACGAAGGGTATGGGTATAAGTGTCCCTCCGATCTGAGATCACTACAGTAACTTGCAAGCAACTCACTATGTTTTGGTGTGAGATTATTTGATTTTCTAATTTAGTTACTAAAAAATTTTTGGACACAGTCAAGTATTTATGAAGTTGGTGTGTAAGTCAAAATGAGATTGACTTCTCTAGATTCAGGAGTTAATACATCATTGTATTTTAATTTAATAAAACCTAGGCCCAGATAATCTATGTGATAGATTTGAAAGATTAAAATACAATATGGATGACTCATTCTGGGTTGACAGTTAAATTTTAGATCATCCTAAGCATTTAGGATCCAAAGGATGAATTATATGGTAACAATACACTAGTAAGTTCTTGAATGATGCTTTGCAATCATTCGACCTATCCAGATATCGAGTCTCATTGCTATATGATTATATCGATTAGTTTAAAAATTTATTCTTATGCTACTGACTTAAGTTTGAATCTATGAGATCACACTCAAAAAAAAATTTTGACTGATCAAGTGGCTGATCAACGATTGAGAATCATTCAAGGGTGTAATTGTTAATTTGATTGATGGTTAACCTTATGCAAAAGTTGCAAAGAACTAATTCGCTAAGGATTAGTAAATTATTAAAAGATTAATTTATAACTAAATTACTGATTAGCTTAATTTAATTGAGTAATAAGATTTGGATCAAATCTAATTGAATTGATTCAATTAGGTTTGATCCGATTAGATTATGAGATAACCTAATCACTAAAGAAGATTAGTTTCTGATTTGATCAGGACTTGGGTTCAATTAAGTTTTGATTTGATTAGAATTTAATTAAGATAGTTTGATGCCTAATTAGATTAAATTCATGAATTTATTTGGATCAAATCAATTTGAATTTGGTTTGGGTCCAAAATTGGAAACTACCTAGAGTTCAAACTAGGTTGGACTTCTCCTTTGCACCAACTAACCTCTCCACGCCTTAAAGCATCATGCAAAAATGTTATTTTGTGAATGTTTCTCATGCCAAAGTGGTTGTCACCCATCTATTCCATGTCCATGCATGGGATGTAATCTGGTTGTTAAGGGAAGTTTAAATAGGATTTGAACTTGTACCTTATTTGGATAAGGTTTGACCTTATCCAAACTCTTTGGACGCTGTCAATGTTTCTCTTATGCAATTCATATTTGTGTGATGAGTTTTCCATGCAAAAGAAAAGGATGTCACCCCTTCTCGATGCTTGAGTGAATAAGGATAAGGTCTAGTTGAATTCAAATTTGATTTGAATTCAAACTTGATCCTTATCTTGTTTAAAGTTCAAATTTCATTTGAACTAATCCACTCCCCATCGCCTCCCTTGAGAAGGATTTATTTTGTGCTACAAATTAAGAGAGGCGTGCATTGAGAAACCTTGGGAAGGTTTTTGCCATGGAAAATTAATGAGAGAAAATAAGAGGGGGCATGAGATATGGGTAGTCAGCCTTCTTAGCATAAAAACCCAAGGTTTTGGGTCTAGGGTTTGGAAAGAGAGAAAAGAAAGAAAACCAATTTTCCTCTATCAATTTCTTCCACCACCTTACCTCTTCCTAAAAACTTTCTTCTCATCTTCTAGAAGTGTTCAAGAGATTAGAAGAAAGGATCAAGATCAGCCAGTAAGATGGTCTTCGCACGAGCTAGCACTTCTAAGGAGGTCGATCAGATCGAAGCTTCGAGTGGATGTCCTATAGAGATCGACATCTTGTGTGACTGTGAGCAATCAAGAAGACCTTTTATCATAGTTTATTAGTAGTAGCGATCATCGACCCATACTCAGGTATGGAATTATGAACTCTGTAGGATAATAGATCTGATCTACTATCGAATAGATGTGATCTATTGCTTACATCCATGCATGCTGTTTTATTTTCAGATTTATATGCCATGTATCATGTCATAGATCCTAGAGTAGGTTAATTTAATGATTAGATCATGTACATGTTAGATTAATATGATTAATCTAATTATATTTTGCTATGATTTATTTTAAAAAATTTTAAAATACATACATGAAATCACCTACAGTTTCCTTCAGCATCTAAAGTAGGAGAAGTGGAGCCTTATCATCTAGGGCTAGCTCTGCTTCAACTATTGACCTTCCTTCTGTTGAAGATTAGGTTTAGTGTTTACCATTGTCTATAGGATGCTCGCTACTTTATCTTGCTTTAATGTATTTTTGTATTTCCATCAGTCTTTATACTACATCATGGTATACTATAGTGGATCTTATTTTATAAATAGTACATTTATTTTGTCTAATACACTTGTAAAGACACCTTTTATGAAATGAAAAATACTTCTCTTTTATATGTTCTCATGTAGATCTATGATGTTTCCTTTTGTTGATGATAAAATAAGGGAGAAATAGTAGACTAAGAAGCAAATAATTGAAAAGTAAGTGTTGGTGCAGAATTTCACCGAAGCCAGAGTTGCTGGAGTTGAGATGACTGTGGCCGCCGTCGGGACCTGCAAGGAAAGTCTAAACCAAAGTTGGAGGTGCTTCGGCAAGACCCTCCGATGCTCAAGTCAGTACTCTGCTTCAATAGAAATGGAGTGCTCGAGTGAGAATTTTAGCAGAATTTTGAGATAGAGTTTAGAGCTTAGAAAAAAAATATATATGAGGGTCCCTTTTTATAGACGGAGAGCATAATTGATTGATAGCGACATCTGTAACTGTCTGGTAGTGGGCCGTTCAGAGCCACGCGGAGTTTGTTATGGAGAGTAGTGGCGTCAGGGGCCATTCAAGGCCACATGGAGTTTGTTACGAAGAGTGGAGTGGTGTCCATTGTCGTGACTTGTCAGAGAGTGGAGTAGGGTAGTGGCCCTTGTCGTGGCTTGCCAGAGAGTGGTGGAGCCACTTGGAATCATTACAGAGTGTGGGGTAAGGTAGCAGCCATTGTCGTGACTTGCTAGAGAGTTTGGATCTGTCAGCTGAAGCTCAGCTGGGATGTCTGATGGAGCAAAATGGCTCGCTATCTCATCGATCTAGGAGAAGCTCAGATGTTTCGAGGTTGCTAATGAGTCTACTATTGTCGGATGCCTTGGGCGCTGATACTACAGGCGGGAGTCATCTGCTGTAGAAGCTCGGATAGAGATTTTCTGTTGGTGAAGTTCGATAGGAGTTTGATTGCTAGAGAAGTCTGTCTGAGATTTGCCTGATGTGGAATCTCGTCTAAAGATTATCCACCAAAGAAGTCCGATTTCATGAAGAATCTGACGGAGGGTCGGTCGGCAGTGGACTTCGGATGGCGTTGGGGAGGCTCATCCGCTGGAGGAGTCTGGGGGATCCAGAGGCGATCAGCTGTTGTAGAAATCCAGCTGCTGGAGTCCATCTGTTATAGACGCTCATCCAAAATCCATCCGATATGGAAGTTTGGATGGAGTCCAATTCTTGCAGAAGGCTGAAAGGAGACCGCTTATTGTAGAAGCTCGGATGAGGATCAGTTGTCATGGAAGCTCGGAGTAGTGTCCTGGCTGGTGGAGCCTGTCCCATTGTAGAAGCTCATCCGGAATCCATCCGCTATGGAGAAGCTCGGCTGAAGTCTACCTGTAAAAGAAGTTCGAAAGAAATTCATTTACAGTAGAGGCTCGAATGGAATTCGCTTACAGTAGATATCCAGAGTAGACCATCTGCAGTTGGAGTTCGGCTCTCGCAGGAGCTCAGTTGGAATCCAAAAGGTGGTCGACTGTCCTAGAAACTTGGATGGAGTCTGGTTACTATAGAAATCTCATTGTTGGAGAAGCTCGGATATTGACAAAGTTCGAAAGAAGTTCGGAGTAGGGTCATCCACAGCCGGAAGAAGTCCAGAAGGGATTCGGAGAATAGTTGATCACTGTAGAAGGTCGGCTGATAGTGAGGCCTAGAGAGCCTTTGGAGCGGCCCGGTAGATGAATGCAGAAGCTCATTATCGGAGAAGTCCAGACGATCGAGGGGGTTCAGAGAGACGCCACACAAGGTCGAAAGCCGAAAAAGTCCTTGAAGGGTCGGTCTTTTACAAACTTCAGCTGGGGGTATTTTATACCCAACACCAGTCCCTCTACTTTCAAGTTTGGGTTCTGAATGAAAGAAGTATAGAGAAATTCTTACAGCTAAAGTTGTCCCCCCTCGATTTTCGCACTCGATGGTTGCCAGATATTTGACATTTGGTGTGCTGGTGTCAGAGTCTTTTCAAATCAAGGCGATCCGAAAAGATTTTTTCAAAATTCCCATCGAAGCATGGCTCTAGGTACGGTGCAATAATGGCTTTGTCAGCTGCCAGCCATTTTCAGCAGCCTGTCATGGTGAGTGGGACATGCGGCGAGTGCAGGTCAGCCAGAGGAGATCTGCAATCATTATTGCACCGGACCCTGGGGTCTATTTAAACATGTCCTCCTCCTTCAGGGGTTTCACTTTGCCTGAGAGAATCTCTCGGACCCCCTTGTCTTTCCCGAGAGCTCCAGCTTCCTCTAGCATCTTTCTCGGCCTTAGGCATCCTCCGGGTCGACTTCCATCATCCTTGCCATCTTCCTGCACTCCTTTGGCCAACCTAGGTTAGTTTCAGAACTTCTTGTCATTTTTCTATTCTTTCTTCTTCGTATTGCGTTCGTTTAGCTTCCTCGAGGGCTTGTTTGCTATTTTTTCCAATTTTTTCAAAATTTTTGTGGCTTCCATTTGATCCAAAATGTCTTCCGATATCTCCTCTTCTAGCGGTTCTAGGAGTTCGTCAGACCCAGTTTCCCAAAGTCCTTGTACCATAGACGAACTCATAGCTAGGACCGAACCTTGTCTGGCCTTTGCATCGGACACCATCCCCAGCTCCTTGACTCCGGATGAACTCTCACTGATAAGGATTCAGTATGGAGTTCCTCCGGAGTATGAGCTGAGCTTCCCGGGCTAGCTTCTGCCTGTACCAGGAGGCCATCCGTGCCGGACTTTGGCTTCCACTGTCGCCTTTTGTCGTCGCTCTCTTTCACTTTCTGAATATTTTTCTAGTCTCAGTAGCACCGAACTCCTTTAGATTTTTGATAGGATTTCTTTCTCTTTGTAGTTTAGCTGAAGTTCGGCCGACTCTCTCTTTGTTTAGGAATTTCTACACCTTCAAGCGTCATCCCTCGACAAAGGACTGGTGGTACATCTCCCCCCAGTTTGGTAGAAAGGGTTGCTAAAAGGCACCCCCTCTTCTATCCACAACTGGAAGGAGAGGTTCTTCTATGTCCGATGCCCGACCTTGGAGCTAGGATTACCTCCTTGGGGCTTCCTGAGGGATTCCGTCCGTCGGGCTTCTAGCCTGGAGAGAGACGACCTCGAAGCCTCCAAAAAGCTCAAGGCCTATCAAGCCCCCCTCCTTTCTGAACTTCTGAAGGAACAATTCTTGTTCAACGTCGGCCTGAGTCTTCTTAACCCTGCCAGTACCATTTTTTTTTTTTGCTGCTTCCCCTTTCTCTTATTCCATCTCTGAGCCATGCTGATCTTTTTTTATTGCAGATATGGATGCAGGCGTGGCTCGGAGGTTAGCCTAAGGTCTCAAGACCTACAAGAGAAAAGGTGCCTCGACTTTAGGGTCGGCGAAGAGGGCCAGGATGGGAGAGACAAGCTCGACCGTGCCTGCACAGGTGGCCGTGGCTGTCGACGTCCCTTTCGATGTTGAACCCGAAGTCCCCCGAGCCCTTTCAAGGAGCCCCCTGGCCGAGGATCCCACTCCAGAGGCTCGTCCCAAGGGGGCACCCAGGGCCGAAGGGAGGAGGAGAAAGAAGACCCTGGCCCGGAAGAGCTGCAGCCACAAGGCTGCCATTGAGGGGGCCGGCAGCTCCGAGGAAGACTTGGGAGAAAATCTCTTCAACAACAGAGATTTAATAAAGAGGCTGGTCAAAGGGTGCATTCTGCCCGAGATCGTCCAGAGAATCATCCTTGCGGATTCAGAGCTGTGGGTCTGGGACTCTCTGGGATCTTTCCTCGAGGTAGGCTAATTCACTTTTTTCTCCTTCTTGCTTCTTTACATAATATACTCTTTAGCCTTTATATTGACTCCACGGCCTCTCTTGCAGATTGGACACCAACTTGTCGCCAATGTCGAGGCAGTGAAGATCGCCAAGAGGGAGGCAGCTCGGGCGGAGGAAGGTCGCCTGGCTGAGGCCGCCCGCCTCGAGGAGAAGATCGCCGAGGTCCTAAGTCTCCAGGAGGTGCTGGAAAAGGAGAGACAAACCTTGTCCAATCTAAGGACCGCCTTGGAGGAGGAGAGAAAGAAGGCTGAGGCCGAGGTCTTCGAACTGAAGGCACAGGTTTTCGAGCTGAAGGCGCAGGTTTTCGAGCTGAAAGCGTGGATCCCATCCCTGGTCTCGGAGGTAGGGGCTCGAGCAGTGGAGGAGTTCAAAGTCTCCTCCGTGATGGAGGATCTACAGGTCCAGTTCGGCCAGGATGCCTTCATCAAGGGTTTCGAACTCTGCCAAAAGAAGGTGGCTGGAAGGTTTCTCGAACTAGACCTCGGCTTCTTGAATGAGGCGTTCGATGTTTAAGTCGGACCATCTAAAGCCACTGTCGATCCTCCTCCAGTCGGGATCTCATCGACCGCTGCGGCCGTCACTGTCGATCTTCTGGAGACATCGAGCCCCTCCACTTCTGCCCTAGAGGTCTGGAACCTCTAGCTTTGTATTTTTTCTTTGTGGTGACTTTTCTTCATTCTCTTGTACTTGAAAATTATTTAATCAATGAAATTGAATTTTTCTTTACAGAGGGTCCCCTTTTTTTTTGTATTATTTTCCTTCTCTTTTGTCTTCTTGTACTAATTTGAGTCATGGTGCTCTTGTCTTCCAACGACAGTGCCCTACCGAAGCCCTTCTCCTGCCAGAGGGGATTCCTCTAAAGTCGATGATTCGAGACCTTCGAAGGAAAGTTCGTCAGTTGACGAAAAAATCTAAGAAGCTGGAAGACGAACTTCATCGGCTAAGGGAGAGCCATTCAGAGGTCACTACGGAGGCTACTCACTTTCGGGACCTCCACAAGAAAGGTTTTCTGGAATACCCGGAGGAAGGCCGACTTCATGATGGAGCTTGAGGAACTTCGAAAACGTGCCAGCGATCGATCTTGGACTCAGGCTTCCAAGATCAGCTCCCTTGAAGTCGAGCTAGCGGTCGCAGGAGAGAAGATCGGCCAGTTGGAAGGGAGCTCATCCTGGCTCACAATCCAGACCGACCATGATCGAGACTGGTCGAAGAAGTTCTCCAACCTTCAAAAGTAGCTGCAGGACGTCGAGGTGAACTACAATGCCTACCGAGTTAGCTGGAGCGAACAAGTAGAGGACTATCGAAGGAGGCTCCAGACGGCGACCGATGAAGTTGCCCGCCTGCAGAGGCAGCTGTCTGAGAGAGTCCAGCCTGCCTCTGCACAAGGCTCCGACGAGCTTCGCTCCTTGAGGGGGACCATGGCAGAGCTATTTGTGGCCCTTGGGCGGGAGGAGGCCGAACTGCAGCGGCTGAAGATTCAGCTGATCCACGAGCAGCAGGCGGTCGAAGATGCCGAGGCGGAGTCTGAGGTCTTGAGGAAGCGGCTTCGAGAGTCGGAGGGTGAGAGCCAGCGGTTCCACCAGATGTATCGGGATATGCTGCTGAGAAAGATGAAACTAGAGGAAGAAGTCAAAAATTTAAGGCAATTCATAATAAGAACCGGAATCGAGAGCTCGAAGTCGGAAGAAACTGGGCTTCCTTAGAGCTTTTTTTTTATCTTTCCATGTATTCTTTTTCTTTTCTTGTCGTTTCTCTTTTTTGGCCTTCAAGGCTTTGTAATGTACACTTCACTAATAGAATGAAAAAAAAAATTTTCATTGTCTTGTCCATTCTTGTATTAAGTTGTTATTTACCGAACTTCTTTTGTCTTCCGTCTTGTTCGATGTCGATGTTGTTTGAAGGTTTTCGATCGTCGCCGTGTTGATTTACCTTTTTTGTTCATGACCATAGGTCTTTTCGAGGCTATTTGAGTTTGACGCTTCCTCTCGATGCTTGAGCTTAGGAATTCGAACTTCTCGTTACTTTGAGGAAGTCGATTTCTCCTCGACCTGTGTCGAGTTCCCTCTTAGCGACTGAGGATTTTTGATAGGAGTATCCTTCCTCATTGAGATGAGGTCCCTTGTGTCTTTGATGTAGTTTGTTTTTTATTTATCGCTGGTGTAGTTCATCGCTTTCCCTTTTCATCTCCCCCCTTTTTTTTTGTGTTTGAGTGAGGGTTTTCCCTCTGCTCTTAATGGGGTCGTGAGAGAGTAGGGGAGCCGTTGAGGAGGCTTTCCTCCATGCCCGATCTTGATCGACTGGGTCTTTGTTTGTGTCAGGATGAGGTTCTCCTCTTATTTTCGATAGTCAATTTCAGCTCATGTTAGGACGAGATTCTCCTTCTGTTCCTAACAGGGCTGTGGGGGCACGTAAGGGCCACTGCAAGGGCCTCTCCTCCCATCCAGTCTTTAAGTAGCTGGGCCTTCGACTTTGCTCATGTTAGGACAAGGTTCTCCTCCTGTTCCTAATAAGGCTGTGGGGGCACATAAGGGCCATTGCGAGCGCCTCTCCCTCCATCCGATCTTTAAATAATCGGGCCTTCGACTTTGCTAATGTTAGGATGAGGTTCTCCTCCTATTCCTAACAAGGCTGTGGTGGCACATAAGGGTCATTGCGAGGGCCTCTCCCCCCATCCGATCTTTAAGTAACCAGGCCTTCGACTTTGCTCATGTTAGGATGAGGTTCTCCTCCTATTCCTAACAAGACTGTGGGGGCACATAAGGGCCGTTGCGAGGGCCTCTCCCCCTATCCAGTCTTTAAGTAACCAGGCCTTCGATTTTGCTCATGTTAGGATGAGGTTCTCCTCCTGTTCCTAACAAGGCTGTGGGGGTACATAAGGGCCGTTGCGAGGGCCTCTCCTCCCATCCGATCTTTAAGTAATCGAGCCTTCGACTTTGCTCATGTTAGGATGAGATTTTCCTCCTGTTCCTAGCATGCTTAATTTTGATTGAATGAGGTAGTTACTTCTTATCGTTATAAGCCCGTGCTAAAAAAAAAATTATGCAAATATGAAATTTTTATTTAAGGCAAAGTTATTGGTAATATATCCATAGATTTTTTGAATCCTGTAGCCACGGAGGGTCTGCTCCCCGTCGGGGTCCTCCTGAGATGGAGTTGATAATCCCAATCGAAGGTTGATCTTCAGGCTGCTCCTCCCTCCTTGGCAGCTCTGGCTGTGGCAGGATCCTAGGCCGATCTTTCCTACCTTCAGGTCGGCATCGAATGAATCTGTCAAGCTGATCTCGTCTGATGAGCTCCTCGATCTCGTCTCGAAGCTGAATACACTCCTCCGTGTCGTGGTTGTGGTCACGATGATAGAGGCAAAACTTGTTAGGATTGCACTTCCTGAGATGCGTGTGCATCCTTTCTGGCCTTGATAGCTACTCCCTAACCTCCATCAGCACTTGAGTTTTCAATGTGTTGAGAGGGGCGTAGCTGTGGAATCTTCCCAGGAGAGAACTTTGTCGAACTCTATGGTCCAGGCTTCTCTGCTTACGAGCTCGGGGAGGAGTCCAGACACGCCTATGTCTGGGAGGAGTTCGAGAATGCGATCGAGCTTCACTCGACTCTTTTTCAACTGTGAGCTTGCTGGAGTCTCCCACCTGCCGCTCCTTCGCAGCCTCCTCATCCTTCATCTTGAAGGCTTCTTCTGCTCGGGCATATCCTTCAGCCCGAGCCAGCAAATCAGCAAAGTCCCTGGGATATTTCTTTTCCAGGGAAAATAGAAGATCATTCTTTTGGAGACCACCCTTCAGGGCGGCCATCGCGATCGATTGGTCCAAGTTTCAGACCTCCAACGCGGCAACGTTAAAACAATTGACGTAAGCTTGGATGGATTCTCCCTCCTTCTGCTTGATGTTGATAAGGGACTCCGAACCTCTCCGGGGACATCGACTGCTAACAAAATAAGCCGCAAACTGGTGGCTCATCTGATCAAAGGAGAAGATAGTACCCGGCTTCAGCATCGAGTATCAGTTCCTTGCTGCTTCCTTCAGAGTAGATGGAAAAGCTCGACACAGGATGGCGTCTGGCATGCCATGGAGCAGCATCATTGTCCGAAAGGCCTCCAGGTGGTCAACTGAATCTGAGGTCCCATCGTAGCTTTCAAATTGGGGAAGCTTGAAGTTTGGCAGGATCGATTCCTACATGATCATTTGAGAAAAAGGAGGGTCAGTACAGATATCCTCACCATAAGTAGGAGGAGCATGGCGGAGCTCTTCGATCCACCGATTCATCTAGTGGAGCTTTTGATCCAGGAGGTCCTCTCGACTGCGAGTCTCGAGGGTCTTCTGGCAAAATGGAGGTAGGGATCCTCTGGGGGTGGAATCGTGATCAGACTGAGGGCTCTCCACCCTCAGATTCCCCTTTTCGACGAAGATAGGGTCACTGGCCCAAGTGGCCCACCCTACCATTGGGTTTTGGAACTCTGACGATGCTCTTTCCAACCGCACTGACGCCTGCGACTGTTACTGCTGCTGCTGCATGGCCTGCACTGCTTCGGTGAGGCCTCTGACCTGCTGAACCAGTAGGTTGAACTGCTCCATGTTGACTACCGTTGCCGGAGGAGGAGGAGCCTGGAAAACTGGAGACAAGGCCGAATCTTGAGGAGCTCGCTGAGATCTGACCGCGGAGGTGGTGGATCGCCTGGTGGATGCCTTTCGAAGAGGCATCAGGTGGAGGTCTAGTAGGAGAAGGAGAAGAGGATGTTGGAGAAGATGACCGGAGACAGTCTCGTTGAGCACTCCTTTAAGAACAAGGGTACTGCGAAGACACACGCACCCTTCCTCTAGCGCCAATTCTATTGGTGCAGAATTTCACCGAAGCCAGAGTTGCTGGAGTTGAGATGACCGCGACCGTCATTGGGACCTACAAGGAAAGTCTAAACCGGAGTTGGGGGTGCTCCGGTAAGACCCTCTGATACTCAAGTCAGTACTCTGCTTCAACAGAAATGGAGTGCTCGAGTGGGAATTTTAGCAGAGTTTTGAGATAAAGTTTAGAGCTTAGAAAAAAATATATCTGAGAGTCTCTTTTTATAGACAGAGAGCATAACTGATTGACAACGATGTCTGTAACCACCTGGTAGTGGACCGTTCAGAGCCACACGGAGTTTGTTATGGAGAGTAGTGGCGTCAGGGGCCATTCAGGGCCACGTGGAGTTTGTTATGAAGAGTGGAGTGGTGTCCGTTATCGTGACTTTTCAGAGAGTGGAGTAGGGTAGTGGCCCTTGTCGTGGCTTGCTAGAGAGTGGTGGAGCCGCATGGAATCCGTTATAGAGTGTGGGGTAAGGTAGCAGCCATTGTCGTGACTTGTCAAAGAGTTTGAATCTGTCAGCTGAAGCTCAACTGGGATGTCTGATGGAGCAGAATGGCTCTCTATCTCATCGATCTAGGAGAACCTCGGATGTTCTGAGGTTGCTGATGAGTCTACTATTATCGGATGCCTCGGGCGCTGATGCTACAGGCGGGAGTCATCTGCTGTAGAAGCTCGGATGGAGATTTTCTATTGGTGAAGTCCAGTAGGAGTCCAATTGCTAGAGAAGTCCGTCTGGGATTTGCCTAATGTGGAAGCTCGTCTGAAGACTATCCGTCAGAGAAGTCCAGTTTCATGAAGAATCTGGCGGAGGGTTGGCCGACGGTGGACTTCGGATGGCGTTGGGGATGCTTGTCTACTGAAGGAGTCTGGGGAATCCGAAGGAGATCGATCGTTGTAGAAATTCAGCTGCTGGAGCCCGTCTGTTATAGAAGCTCATTCAAAATCCATCCGCTATGGAAGTTCGGACGGAGTCTGGTTCTTACAGAAGGCTGAAAGGAGGCTGCTTATTGTAGAAGCTCGGATGAGGATCAGTTATCGTGGAAGCTCGGAGTAGTGTCCTGGTTGGTGGAGCCTGTCCTATTGTAGAAGCTCGTCCGAAATCCATCCGCTATGGAGAAGCTCGACTGAAGTCTACCTGTAATAGAAGTTCGAAAGAAATTCATTTACAGTAGAGGCTCGAATGGAATTCTCTTACAGTAGATATCCAGAGTAGACCATCTGCAGTGGGAGTTCGGCTCTCACAGAAGCTCGGTTGGAATCCGAAAGACGGTCGACCGTCGTAGAAACTTGGATGGAGTCTGGTTACTGTAGAAATCTCATTGTCGGAGAAGCTCGGATATTGATGAAGTCCAGAAGAAGTTTGGAGTAGGGTCATCCACGGTCGGAAGAAGTCTGGAAGGAATTCAGAGAATAGTGGATCACTGTAGAAGGTCGGCTGATAGTGAGGCCCAAAGAGCCTTTGGAGCGGCCCGGTAGATGAATGCAGAAGCTCATTGTCGGAGAAGTCCAGACGGTCGAGGGGGTTCAGAGAGATGCCACACAAGGTCGGAAGCCAGAAAAGTCCTGAAAGGGTCGGTCTTTTACAAACTTCGGCTGGGGGTATTTTATACCCAACAGTAAGAAAAATTAAAAGTTGATAAGTCTGAAAAATTTAAAAGATAAGAAAAATTAACAATTTGCTTTGATCCGACTTTGAGTAAATATTATGATTGCTCTGATGTCTTGAATACATATAATAATTTCTCTGGTATCTTGAATGTATGATTCAGCATTAAGTCTTCCAGCTCTGATACATTTTAATCTTTTTTAGCTCGATATAT
The DNA here is from genome assembly GCF_000442705.2 of Elaeis guineensis. Classification (NCBI taxonomy): domain Eukaryota; kingdom Viridiplantae; phylum Streptophyta; class Magnoliopsida; order Arecales; family Arecaceae; genus Elaeis; species Elaeis guineensis. The sequence continues at coordinate 35,956,860 of NC_026004.2, read as the reverse complement.
TTTGCTCTAATTTGCTTTGATACATTTATTTTTAGCTCTGATATGTATTTTTTTTAGCTCTGATACATAATACTTCAATCCCTTTTTGTTCTGATACTTATCTAGTTCAGCTGATCATATCCTAATATGTACTCAACTAATCTTGATACATAATCTTTTAACTCTGATACTTAATTCTCTTATTAGTATTTGGTACATGATTGCATTTCAAAATGATTACATCAGCTCAAATTTATGTCACAAAGAAATTTTACTATACATGCTTCATATTCAAATTCAAGTCACTTTTTAAATAAGATGAAACCTATACATTTACATTAGTGGCATTATTTGCTCAAAATTTTGTCATCATCAAAAAGAGAAAGCTTGTTGATCTAAGGATTGATTTTAATGAATATAAAATATTTCAGCATATATTTTGATATTAATGAGTTGTTGAAGTTTATGTTAAGATTATTTCGGGAAGCTAAATTCACTCTTAGGAAGTCTTTTGTGAATGCTTAATTAAGGAACCATAAAAAGTAGATTGAAGAAGCCATATCATGAAAAATCAAGTAAAATAAATTAAGTGCTGACTCCAAGATTCAAAGAATCGACTCTGGCATGCAAATATCACATGGCACAGTCTATGAGTCAATTGCTACTTTTGCTCAGTCGACTCTTTCTGGTAGACAAAAAGTTAGATTTTTCAACTTAATCTTGAGTCAACCCTTACTTGATCTTGAGTCGATCATTAAACAGCTCCAAGCCAACCCCTAGTAGCCAAATCAACTTTCTCAAAAAAAATAGAAAGACATATTTTTTAGATCGGGCTTCAAATCGACCTCTACTTTTGTCAAGCTAACTCATAGTCAACTCAAGTCGACCTTACTTGATCCAAATCAACTTGACTGTGGCTGATAGCTCCGTTGGCTAGATTGTAGAACTTCTAAAGTTATGCAGAATGGATATAACAACTAACTTATGATCTCCAATGGCTAGAAATGACTTTTTGGATATTTTAAAAAGTTTAAAAGACTACCAAATAAAGAGAAAAGATAAGAAAAAAATAAAAATAAAGAGAAAATCTAAGACCATTAAGTGAGCATTCAAGAAAGAGTTATAACCTCTCAACCATCAAAAATCATGAAGCATTCAAGTGATTTTTAGAAAAAAATATGGATTGATTGCCAAGCTTTCTTGACACAATCTTCAAGAGCTTCATTGACTTTATTTTTGTTCTTTTAGGAGCTTTCTTATTGTTCTTTATATTGAAGGATGTCACACATCTGGAAATATGCATGCAATAAAATTTGAAGTACAATGGAAGAACTTTAGATCTAGATTAAACCTTTCAATCTATATAAAATGTATCAATAGATCTAATCTATAGGCTAATAGGATCGATCACATATATTTTAAGATGCTGAAAAATAAATTAGATTTAAATAAAACTTATTTCACCTTTATGTGGGTAGTTGATCTCTATAGCTGATGATCGTAGTATATTTTGAGTTCTCGATCAGCCGCACATGCATCCACCTCTACAGGTTCCACACGAGGTCCTCAAATTTGATCAGAGGTCAGCATCTTCATCGGAATGCTAGCTCCCTTGGAAAAAATGCCTCTTGATGGTTGAAAAGCTTCTTCCTTTCTCTCAGATGCTCTCAGAGAAGAAGAAGAAGAAGAAGAGGAAGAAGAAAAATAGAAACCCTTTTCCCTTTTTTCTTCCTAAACCCCAACACCCAAGGAGAACTCGTCCACCCAAAAACCTCATGCCCAAGAGGACTTTTCACACCTAGAAGGAGTCTTATGAAAACCTACCATCCCCTTTTAGATTTTCATCATTAAAAACCTTCCCAAAACCCATGCCTCCTTTCTTAGTTTGGCATCAAAAAAAGATTAGGTCATACCTAACTTAGATAAGGTCTAATCCTTATCAAATAAGGATTCAAATTTAAATGAAAACCAATTAATCTTTATCCATAGGGGGCAAGGAGAAAAGGGAGGGCGTGAAGATGAGTTTGTCCCACAAATTCTTTACACAAAAATTAAATTGGCATGAAGGGTGTTGGTGTGTGATGGGGAGGGTGCTAGGGAGAGAGAGTCCCAATCGAATGGGACTCTCATTTGGTGCTTCAATTGAACTCAACCAAATCTAATTTGGTTGTACCCAAAGAGAAGAGGAAACCTAATCTAATTAGAAATCCATTCTCCTCAATAAAATTCTAATCCAATTAACAATTAGTTGAACCCAAGTCTTGATCAAATTAGAAATTATTATCCCTTGCTATTGAGTTATCTCATAATTCAATTAGACTTGATCCAATCAAATCCAAGCCAAGCTAAATCAAATTTAATTCAATTAGACCTGATCCGAGCCCCATTGTTCAATTAGATTGAGTCAAGTCTTACTAACTTACTAATTATTAATTAATCCTCCTACAACTTACTAACTCTTAGTAAGTTTGATAATTACAATAATTGTATGAGATTAAATATCAATCATATTGATAATTAAATCACTCTGTGATTCATAATCACAAATCAACCATTTAATTAGATAAAGACTTCTTTTGTATATGATCATATAGATTTTATTCTATCTGATAGTGAGATATACTATGATCCCTATCATAATATCATCAAAACTCCTTTCGATGGGTTAGAACAATTCTAACTCTACCCATTAAGGATCATCGATCATCAAGATGATGTTTAACTAGTCTTACAATCCATCAGTGATATCTAGTCGTATTTAGTGATAATCCAATAGAATAAAATATTGAATCTTTAGATACAGTTACCATATGATTCGATCCTTTTATCTTGAGTTCTAATAAGATAGAGGTTATAGATAACTCATCAAATCTCATCTATTGTCATATGTAATATTCAATCGACTCGAGTTTATATGTGAAACCTTATGAAAATTTCTTTCCATCATTCATAATATCATGACCATATATTTCTGAACTCAGTCTCATAAATAATATAGGACTACTCCTTATCTATCAAGGCAGATAGATCCCATCTAGGTGCGCACCTTACTCCTAATATTGAAGATTATGTCCAAAAGCCAATCATCAGCCTGTTGATGATTGAGCTCATTTTTATAAATTATATATGAATTATTATTAATAAATATTATTTAATTTTTTTATCACATTGTGTACATCTTTTTTAATAAACTTCTGTATTGTGATGAAGTCCTTAAAACTATTTTAATCGATAAAAAAAGATTTATCATTTAGTCTTTAAACTTGTTCGCGATTAAATGATGTGCTATTACTAGGACGATAGCGATTATCAAGTGTAGATCATTGTGTATCATATGAATTGATTGTCCTCTTAACCAAAGAGTATGGAGATACTGGTATAGCATGCAAGTGAGATGTAGGAGTACATCTCACTGAACGTGACCAACTACGTAGCACTCTGCTGTTAAAAGTAGCTCGTGAAGGATATGGGTATAAGTGTTCCACTGACTTGAGATCACCATAGTGACTTGCAAGCAACTCATAGTATTTTGGTACCAGACTACTTAAATTTCTAATTCAGTAATAAAAAGTTTCTGGATACAGTTAAATACTTACGAAGTCGGTGTGTGAGTCAAGATGGGATTAACCCCTCTAGATTATAGGAGAAAGTACATCATTGTATTTCAATTCAGTAAAACCTCAGTTGGGATAATCTTTGTGATGGATTTGAAAGATTGAAATACAATATGGATGACTCATTTAGGGTTGATAGTTAAATCTAAGATGAAAAAAGGGTGCCTTATAAGCCAATCACATGAGTGATGCAGTGGGACTTTTTCTTTGTAATCTTCCAACTCATGTGATGATATTATTTATATATGAGGTATTGATTCATCATTTTAGCTGCATCTTATAATGTTTAAGAATACGATGAATCTCAAACATTAGGATAATGATTTTAGGAGATATGATGGGTCATGTCTGTGAGACCTAAAATTCTAATCTGAAACATTCCTAATCATGGGAGCATTGAGCCAGAAATCAATACTTCAGAAAAATTGACATATCCTATGTATGTTCAACAGAGAGGATGGTTGATCTCACTACCCACTTATGTAGGGATACTAATACAAGGATGTGGATACTCATTAGAAAATGAGTTTACTGAATTGACTCACCGACAGAGAATATCTTATAGAAGCCTTACTTGATGGTTCTCTGAGTGGGAGTTATGCAAGTGATCTTAAACCTGAGATCACCATGAAATTTTATGCACATGAAACTATATTTTGGTTCATACCTAGGCATGGCATTAAGACATGTATGGAATATTCTGGACATAGTGTAGTGTGTATGAAAGTTGTGAATTGGTCAACAAGAAATCGATCACTCCTAGAAAGAGCAGATGACATCCTATGAATTCTCATTTCTAGATGACATAGGAAGTCTCTGATCAGAGCAAGATGAAGATTGATAGGATTTCTAATATTTTATTGGAGTCATCATTGGTTGATGAAGAATCGATATGAATATATGTTTGAGTTTGACATAATTCCATACTCATGAATATATTCAGGATGCAGGGATAATCAAAGGATTGAATTACATGATAACTTGCCACTGAATAGTATATTTGATATTTTTATCAATCTTTATATTTTGTGGATAGTCATGATATGTTGCTAGATATCAATCTGAACTTTTAGATTTGATCGAATTAAAGAGTTTAATTCGATCATCAATTAGAAAGGGTTCTAATTACTGAACTTGGATTAGCTCATTTTGGATCTTAATCGATTAGAAAGAGTCTAATCAAATTAGCTCAACTTGCATCCAGACCTATGCTAGCTAGATATAGAACTCAATGGATCACACACATAAAAAAATTGGCCAAAGACCCTTTTGATAAGGTTGATTGAAATTTTGGATCCAATCAGGGTTCTCGATAAGCATGCTGGTACGTGTGAAAATCCTAGCTCCTTGGGAGAGATCAAATTTGGTCTCAATTCTTGCAATCTAGCTAACCCAATTTTATAAATAATTAGGGTAGGTTGTGCCATCTGGAGGCAGCCCAAAAGGGGGTGCCTCATTTCAAGTTAACGCCAAAACCAAGAGTCCTCTTGGTTGAGGACTCCTGGTGCAAATTTGAGAAGAGCGCATGTGCTCTCTTTTTTTGGTGTGCCGAAGGACCAAGAGTCCTTCTCCCTTGAGTCTCTGACTCATATGTAAGATCAGAACCTTAACCACCTAGCATGCCATTTAATGTATGAAAAATCCTTTTGGATTGGCATGAAAAGTCTTCTGGAGGTGAGGCATGCGTGCAAGTTGTTCCTTGGTTGCACGAAGAGATGCGAGACTCCTTTTATTTTAAGGAGTCTTAGGTGACACTATTATCTATTTTTTTTTTTGATAAGGATCAGATTTAAATCTTAATTCTATGAGATAAATATAAAAATTTATCAGACAATGAAGCATTGCTTTTGATTCCCTTTACTGGCATGCAAGCACGCGACAGAGGAAGGACTCGTGCATCTCTTCATGTTGAGAGTCCTTTTGTGATTTGAATTCCATCTCAAAAGGTGGAATCCCTTGTAGATTTGCTTTCTTTCTTGAATCTAGATAATACATGGCAAAGTTTCACACAAATCTGGAAGCAGAGAGATGCCAATTGCATCTCTTTCTAGACGTGCGCGTGTGAGAAGGAGTGATTTGATGTATCACACCCTGATGAGTCTTTCTGCTTGAAGACTCTCAGATAAGTGATATATGAATCAGATGTGGCTTTTCAATAGGGACATGGATTCTTTATCAGTGCCCCCTCTGTTGCTATAAATAAGGGGTGGCAAATGAATTGATGTTGCTCCTTGGATTAATTTTGATGATTACAAAGCATTTGAAGGGGTTACTAATGATTTTCGCTTGAAAAAGACTTATTGCATTTCAAGGGCAAAATCATAATTTTTACCAAACCCTGATTTGAAAGCATCAAGTGCTAGAACAAAAGATTTGTGATCCATTGGTGAAAATTTTATAGTTTTTGGACATGTATTTTGAAAGATATTCATGATTGAAAATTTGAGTCGACCCTTGAGTCGACTCATGGCACAAAGGGCTGATTGGGACGCAGAATTTTTTGGCTGGCACAGTCTATGAGTCGACCCCATGGGTCGACCCCCAGGCATGAGTCAACCCATGAGTCGACCTCTACTGTTTTTAGGTCAAAATTACAGAACCATTATTTTATACTATTTTTCACAGAGGTCGACCCCATGAGTCGACCCATGAGCATGAGTCGACCCATGAGTCGACCCCTGTGACGAAAAAGTTTCACAACGACTAGTTTTTAACCCGTTTTAAGTGCATTTAATGCTCATTTAATGTGATCTAACAGCTCTATTTCAGTCCAGATTACTCTCCACCATTTCTAAAAGTTATAAAAGGGATAAAAAGGTAGGAATCATGAAGAAGAGAGATTTTTGAAAAGAGGATTTCAAGCATACTTTTCAGCCCTAAGCAAGAGCTCACTCAAAGCATTCAAGAAGCTTTTAATTCAAGCTCACCAACTCCTCAAGTGCTCATTCAAGTCTCCAACCATCTTGAGAAAATCGAAAAGAGCCTTCTTCTCTTTGAGTAAAGTATATTTAAAGCCTCATTCGCTCATTAAAGGAGCTTCTTTTGTATTTTCTGTGCTATTGATTGTAATACTCTGTTTGAGTTATTATTTTTGTTTCGGAAGGGTTTCAAAATAAGGGAAGGTTGATCCAAACCATGAATCAGATTGTATCGGGTTGGCTTGTACCCAAAAAATAAGTAGACTAGCTTGGGATAGCTAGAGTCGGAGTTTCCGACGAGTGTATTCAGGTTGAATACAAGTTAGTAGATTGGAATTCCCAAGTAGGAGCTTGGGGAGTGGATGTAGGTGCAAGATTGGCACCAAACCACTATAAATCCTCTTGTTTGTGTTATGCCTAATTGCTTTTCTTTAGAACTTATTTATTCTCTTGCCTTCTTGCATTTAACCATTAGCCTTGAATCAACTATACTCTCCTTATTTATCTAGCTATTATTAAACAATTTTCATAAGGTATAAGTTAAGTTTAAAATTTTTAGAAACTCAATTTACCCCCCCTCTTGGGTTGCATAGCTGGGCAACAAGTGGTATCAGAGCTCGGTGCTCTAGCCCTACTTTGATCTAACTAATCAAAGAGCTAAAGATCTATGGCAACTCAAGTTGGCACTTCTCTAGCCGAGGGGCAGTCCACTAACCGACCTCCACTTTTCAACGGGTCTAACTATACCTATTGAAAAGCTCGGATGAAAATCTTCATTCAAGCACTCGACTATGATATGTGGAGTATCATAGTAAATGGCCCTCACACACCCACTAAAATTATTGATGGTGTGGAATCAGCCAAACTCGAAAAAGAGTGGGATGAGGTTGATAAGAAAATGGCCCAACTAAATGCTAAAGCTATGAATGTTTTGTACTGTGCTCTTGATGCTAATGAATTTAATCGCATTTCAACTTGCTTGTCTGCTAAAGAAATATGGGATAGATTAGAAGTAATCCATGAAGGAACTAATCAAGTAAAGGAGTCCAAAATTAACATGCTCGTGCATAAATATGAACTTTTTAAAATGGAGCATGATGAGTCTATAACTGAAATGTTTACTCGCTTTACTGATATTATAAATGGTTTAAAGAGTCTTGGTAAGTCCTATTCTAACAGTGAGCTTGTAAGAAAGATTCTCAGATCCTTACCAAGAACTTGGAAAGCCAAAGTGACCGCTATCCAAGAAACCAAAGATTTAAACATCCTACCCTTGGAAGAGCTTCTTGGATCATTGATGACACATGAGCTGAGCATGAAACAACATCAAGAGGAAGAAGTCAAAAAGAAGAGAACAATCGCCCTCAAATCCACAGCTCAACCAGATGAAGAAACTGATGACACCGAAAATGAAGAGCAGGATGAAGAGATGGCACTCATTACCAGAAGGTTCAAAAAGTTTTTGAGAAAAAGGAAATAAGGAATGAGGAAGAGGCCACTCACAAAAGGGGAACAGAGCAAAGAAAAGGATAAAGACCAACCCCTTATCTGCTATGAATGCAAGAAACCAGGACACTTCAAGTCTGAATGCCCACAACTGAAGAAGGATCCCAAGAAGTATAAGAAGAAGGCCATGATGGCCACTTGGAGTGGAAGTGATGACTCAAGCTCCGAAGAGGAAGACTCAACTGAACAAGCCAACTTGTGCCTTATGGCATATGAAAATGAGGTAAATTTCGAAACTCCTAGTGACTTTACATTTGAAGAACTTCATAAAGCTTTTTATGATTTAATTGATGAACTAAAGAAACTAGGGATAAAGAACAAAGATCTAAAATTAAAAAATCAATCTTTACTGAAATAAAATGAAAGCATTTCAATTGAAAAATCTACCCTGTTTCAAGAAAATTAAAATTTAAAGAATGAAATTGCCAAGCTAAAACCAGTAGTTGAAAAATTCACCTTGAGTTCTAATAAACTTAATATGATTCTTGAAAATCAAAAGGCCGTGTATGATAAGGCTGGACTTGGCTATAACCCCTTGAAGAAATAAAAGTATCTAAAAAATATCTATGTAAACTCTTCAAGTAACAAGTTTTCTAATATTACTTGCTTCAAATGTGGTAGAGTAAGACACAAGTCATATACTTGCTTCTCTAACAAATCTGTAAACTCAAATATAAAAAAAATATGGGTTCCAAAAGGAACCATTATGACTAACCAAAAAGGACCCAAGAAAGCTTGGGTACCTAAAATAAAAACTTGACTTTTGCCTGCAGGTGTGTCTAGCATCCCAAGGAGAAAATAGAAAATGGTATCCTGATAGCAGATGCTCGAGACACATGACTGGTGCTGAATCCCAATTCATCACACTTGATGCTAAGAATGGAGGGATGGTCACCTTTGGAGACAATGGTAAAGGAAAGATCATCGGTATAGGTAACATTGGTATCACTCCCTCCAAGTACATTGAAAATATTTTGTTAGTAGATGGTTAAAGCATAATTTACTAAGCATTAGTCAATTTTGTGATAAAGGATATAAAGTTATTTTTGAATCTTCTGTTTGCATTGTAACTAGTCCTATTAATGAAGGCATTAAATTTATTGGACATAGACATGGTAATGTTTATATGGTAGATTTGAATGATCTATCCAAGATAAACATGCAATGCCTAGTATCCTTGAATGCCAAGATTAATGAGACTAGTTGGCTTTGGCATCGTAGGCTTGCACATATTAGCATGCATTCACTTTCAAAACTCATTAAGAAGGAATTGGTTCTTGGTTTGCCAAAATTGAACTTTGAAAAGGATAGAATCTGTGATGCATGCCAACTAGGTAAACAAACAAGAGTTTCATTTAAATCTAAAAATATTGTTACAACCTCTAGACCTTTAGAGCTATTGCACATGGATTTATTTGGACCTACTAGAACTACTAGTCTAGGAGGAAAACAATATGGTTTTATAATTATTGATGATTTCTCTCGTTTTATATGGGTTTTCTTTTTGGCACACAAGGATGAAACTTTTCAAGTTTTCTCTAAATTTTTCTGAAAAGTCACAAATAAGAAAGGATTTTTAATTCAAAATATTCGAAGTGATCATGAAACCGAATTTGAAAATTAAGACTTTAAAAAATTTTGTGATGAAAAAGAAATAGGCCATAATTTTTCTACACCTAGGACACCCCAATAAAATGGGGTAGTAGAAAGAAAAAATAGAATCCTAGAAGAAATAGCCCGTACCATGCTATGTGAAAGCAACCTTCCAAGATACTTTTGGGCGGAAGTTATTAACACAGCATGTTACATATTAAATCATTCTTTAATTAGACAAATTTTAAAGAAAACCCCCTATGAGCTTTGGAAAGGAAGAAAACCTAATATTGTATATTTTCATATTTTTGGTTGCCGATGTTTTGTATTAAACAATGGTAAAGAAAGACTTGAAAAAATTGATGCAAAATCCGATGAAGCAATTTTTCTTGGTTACTCCTCCTCTTAAAAAAGCTTTTAGGGTTTTTAACAAAAGAACCTTAGTAGTAGAAGAGTCAATACATGTTGTCTTTGATGAAACTAACAATCTTCCTTCAAGAAAGAATGAAGGTGTTAATGATGCAGATCCTCTTATAGAAGGAATGAAGGAGATCACTCTGAAAGATTCAACAATTCAAGATGATGAGGAACATGAAGACAAACAGGATGAGGGAGGTGAAGAACAACAAGAACAACCTCAAGGTACAAATGACCTACCTAAAGAATGGAGGTATGTTTACAATTACCCTAAGGAGCTAATTATTGGTGATCCTATGCATGGGGTAAGAACTCATTCTTCACTTAAAGATGCATTCAATCATTTTACTTTTGTCTCTCATCTTGAACCTAAAACCATTGAAGAAGCTGAAAAAGATTATAATTGGATTAATGCAATGCAAAAAGAACTTAATCAATTTGAAAGAAATAATGTATGGACTTTAGTATCAAGACCTAAGAATTATTCAATAATTGGCACAAAATGGATTTTTAGGAATAAATTAGATGAACATGGAAATGTAATAAAAAATAAAGCAAGATTGGTTGCTAAAGGTTATAATCAAGAAGAAGGAATTGATTTTGATGAGACCTTTGCACCTGTTGCTAGACTAGAGGCAATTAGACTTCTACTTGCATATGCTTGCTTTATGAAATTTAAACTATTCCAAAGGGATATCAAAAGTATCTTTTTAAATGGATATATTGCTGAAGAAGTCTATGTAGAACAACCCCCAGGTTTTGAAAATCATGCTTTTCCTAATCATGTTTTTAAATTAAATAAAGCTCTATATGGTTTGAAATAAGCACCCAGGGCTTGGTATGATAGGTTAAGCAAATTTTTACTTAATAATAATTTTTCAAGAGGAAATATAGACACAATCCTTTTCATTAAAAGAAATCAAGATGATATATTAGTTATACAAATATATGTTGATGACATTATTTTTGGATCTACTAATGAAACTCTTTGTCAAGATTTTGCAAAGCTCATGCAGGGGGAGTTCGAGATGAGCATGATGGGAGAACTTACTTTCTTCCTCAGACTCCAAATCAAATAAACAAAAGAAAGAATCTCCATCACCCAAAGCAAGTACACAAGAGAATTACTCAAAAGATTTGGAATGGAGAACTCCAAAGCAATTGGCACACCCATGAGCCCTTCATGTAAGCTTGACAAGGATGAAGAAGGTAAAATTGTAGACTTAAAATATTATAGAGGTATGATTGGCTCTCTACTATATTTAACTGCTAGCAGATCTGATATTATGTTTAGTGTTTATCTTTATGCTCGATTTCAATCTAATCTTAAAGAATCTCACTTGAATGCTGTTAAAAGAATCCTTAGATATTTGAATGGTACTCAAACTCTAAGATTATGATACTCTAAGGACTCATTAATTGATTTAATAGGATATTCTGATACTGATTTTGCTGAATGTAGATTAGATAAAAAAAGTACTAGTGGAACTTGCCAATTTCTTAGAGTTAACCAAATCTCCTGGTTTAGCAAGAAACAAAATTTGATAGCACTGTCTACGGTCGAGGCCGAATACATTGCAGCTGGAAGTTGTTGTGCTCAAATCTTGTGGATTAAGAAATAACTCGAAGATTTTGGTATCAAACTTAATGAAACTCCCATAAGATGTGATAATACTAGTGCTATAAATCTTACTAAAAATCCAATTCAGCATTCTAGATCCAAACATATTGAAATCAGGCATCATTTCATAAGAGAACATGTTCAAAATAAAGACATAATTCTTGACTATGTTTGTACTGAACAATAATTAGCCGACATCTTCACAAAGGCCCTAAGTGAAGATAGATTTTGTGAAATTAGGAGAGAACTAGGAATTCTTGATCCATCTGCTTAAATGTCTCTCTAATCCCAAGGGATCAATGTCAAAAACTCCTTGAACTTAATTCTCATCATTTCTTTTGGACTTAAAAGCTCAAAATTATCATTCTCATAATTGATCATTGAGCAAATATCCTTCTCCTAAAGTTTTGAATTTTTTGAAAATTATCTCATCATTTTTCTGAGTTTCAATGTACCATGAGTCGACCCCTAGGGTCGACCCAAAGGCAAACTTAAAATTTTTTGGCTAAAATCTCACGGGCTCTTTCTTTTTGTTGAAAACCCGTCCTTTGAGCCGACCCATTCCACCATCTTCTTCCTCCCTCCAAGCCATAGGTTTCCTTTTCTTCTTCTCCAAACCCAAGTCCTTCCCCCAAGACTCTTCTCCTATCACCCCTTACACCTCAAATCGACCCTTAGGAATCAAGTTCTTCCCCTTCTCCACCCTTGTTTGGAGCAGATTGAGCGTGCCTTAGATTCTACCCTTCTCTTCCAAATCGGGGTATCACTCCTCCAAAAATCTCTATCCTTCCACTAGAAACTCTTCATCTCACCCTCACATTTGCTCTCCCAAGCTCCGTGATAGTCTCATCAGTGCAAATGGCTCCGAAAATGAAGCTCCCACAAAGAAGGAAATCGGTCCGGCATTTGCTCCAGCTTCTTCTCGGTCTCCATTAAGCCCCAGTAAGATTTTCTTATCTAATAGAAAGGTAGAACCCAGGAAAAATATAGATTTCAGATTTTTTTAAAAAGAGGGGTTCTCTATCAGTTCAAAAATCAAAGATCAAGGTTGGAAATTCTATTGCTCACTTAAAGAAATTACCTATGTGGATTTGGTTAGGAAATTTTATTTGAACTTGAGCTGTGGCAATGGAACAGTAAGATCCACTGTTAAGGGTATAGAAATCTGTCTAGATCCTGTACTTTTGGGAGAAATTCTTCATTTGCCCTGTGAGGGATACTCAAACATGGAACTCCCAGTCAAGGAAGAAGGAATTAATGTGATTCTTGGAAGAACCTTCTCGGGAAGCCTAAACAAATTAGAAGCCAAGATCCTTTCCATTGAGATGAGGATACTACATCAAATGATAACAAAGCTATTTTTTCCTAGAAGTGATAGACATGATCTCCTCTCATGTCGAGACATCTGCATTATGTTTCATGTGATTACCCAAACCCCCCTGAACCTCCCAGCATTAATGATTGAGGCCATGAGAGAAACACTGAATAGATCCAAGGCACATCTGCCTTTCGGTATGGCCCTCACTTTGGTATTCAGGAGGTTTGGAGTTAGTTTTGAGGGGGAGGCAGTAGCTAGGCTTTCTCACTCTGACACCATTAACCAACATACTCTGCACCGTATGGGATTTACTAGGACTGATGGTGGTTGGACTAAAGGAGTGGAAGAGAGAGCTGAGGATAGAGCTGAGGAAGAAGGACCATCTTCACCCCTCCATGATCTCAGAGCAGCATCTCCAGACATTCAATTCGTTTCAGATCACGAGGCTGGCCCATCAGAGTCTACGAGGAGGCACACTCCAGTCTAGCAGCCAGACAGCAGAGCACATCCCTCAGAGATCAGATTAGCTGACGACCAAATAGAGATGATCTCTCAGCGTGTGGCTTTCATACTTTCTCGACAGTTGGGCACTTCAGCTTTTGCACAAGGATCCACATCACTTGATGTATCTGATCAGACATTGATCCCTCACATCTCCACTATCTTCTAGATGATTACAGATCAGTCAGCTTGTATGGAGCAGCTTGAGGGTTGTGTAGTGAGATTGATTGTCAGGGTATTCGACTTGCAGAGGCAAGTACTGGCTCTTGCCCATCCACATCCCACTTCGGACATCACTGAGGTCTCAGACCTATCTGCGGAGGCAGCCAGACTTAAAGGACTCTTGGAGAGCAGATTTGACTTTCTAAGGAGAGAGATTAGAGGCTCTAGTGAGCATGCATCCACCCAGTTCACTGCACTGCTTCAGTCTGTTTCAAGAGCCTTAAACCTTCTGGACACTATCAGACTATCACTTGCAGCACAGTCCATTGCTTCGCAGCCTTCAGGATCTTCTCACCCACCTACTCGTGCCGGCACCTCCACTCGTGGCAGAGGCAGACGGGGTCGAGGTCGAGCCCTTGGTCGTGATCCTTCATCTCCTCACCCCATCTCCGATTCATCTGACTCTGATCCATCCAGTCATGATCTCTACTAGATCCTGAGTAGTTAGTCTTTTCTTTAGTTTTAGTCTAGGAACTATCTTTTGGGCCATGTAATGATGTTGACTGATTGACTTTTGTATTTTGGTATATATATTGGAATAACTATGTAATCAGTCACTTTTTGATTATAAATATATACTCCTTGACTTTCAATGAATGACTTTCAAATTGAGTTGCTTTTAACTATGTGCATGCAAAATAACTCATATCCATGATGTAAAATACTATGAATTGCAATATGGTATCCAATTGGTATATCTTTTATGTTTGCCATATTAAGGGGGAGTAAAACAATAAGCAATTAAAAAATAAGCAATAAGCAAAAGGAAGAAATAGAGTAAATATATTCAAAAAAGGGGGGACTAAAGAATCTCTATTGATGCTGTCAAAAAGGGGGAGAAATAATCAAATGAGCAAATGAGATATTTTCAAATGAGCAAATTTTTAAATTTTTGAATTGAGCAATTTTCAAATGAGCAAATGAGCAAATTTTCAAAATGTTAAGCAATTGAGAAATAATCAAATGAGCAAATGAGATATTTTCAAATGAGCAAATTTTTAAATTTTCGAATTGAGCAATTTTTAAATGAGCAAATGAGCAAATTTTCAAAATGTTAAGCAATTGAGCAAATTTTCAAATGAGCAAATGAGTAAATTTTCAAATTGTTAAGCAATAAGCAAATTGTTAGGCAAATGAGCAACACAAGAAAATGGGCACATGTATCATGTGCCAAAGAATCAATCTTCTTTTCAAGCAAATGCATTTATAAGCAATTTTCAAATTGGTAGTAAATTTTTTATTTATCTTCAAACTACCTATGATGCATTTCATTCCAATATATGGCTATAATATTCAAATAATGTATCTTCATAACTTTGAAATTCATGCTCAATGTTTTATATATGCTTTTGCTCAAGTATTTTGTCATCATCAAAAAGGGAGAGATTGTTGCTCCTTGGATTGATTTTGATGATTACAAAGTATTTGAAGGGGTTACTAATGATTTTCGCTTGAAAAAGACTTATTGCATTTCAGGAGCAAAATCATAATTTTTACCAAACCCTGATTTGAAAGCATCAAGTGCTAGAACAAAAGATTTGTGATCCATTGGTGAAAATTTTATAGTTTTTGGACATGTATTTTGAAAGATATTCATGATTGAAAATTTGAGTCGACCCCCTGAGTCGACTCATGGCACAAAGGGCTGATTGGCATGCAGAATTTTTTGACTGGCACAGTCTGTGAGTCGACCCCATGGGTCAACCCCCAGGCATGAGTCGACCCATGAGTCGACCTCTGCTGTTTTTAAGCCAAAATTACAGAACCATTATTTTCTGCTGTTTTCCATAGAGGTCGACCCCATGAGTCGACCCATGAGCATGAGTCGACCCATGAGTCGACCCCTATGACGGGAAAGTTCTGCAACGGCTAGTTTTTAACCCATTTTAAGTGCATTTAATGCTCATTTAATGTGGTCTAACAGCTCTATTTCAGCCCAGATTACTCTCCACCATTCCTAAAAGTTATAAAAGGGACAAAAAGGTGGGAATCATGAAGAAGAGAGATTTTTGAAAAGAGGATTTCAAGCATACTTTTCAGCCCTAAGCAAGAGCTCACTCAAAGCATTCAAGAAGCTTTTAATTCAAGCTCACCAACTCCTCAAGTACTCATTCAAGTCTCCAACCACCTTCAGAAAATCGAAAAGAGCCATCTTCTCTTTGAGTAAAGTGTATTTAAAGCCTCATTCGCTCATTAAAGGAGCTTATTTTGTATTTTCTATGCTATTGATTGTAATACTCTGTTTGAGTTATTGTTTTTATTTTGGAAGGATTCTAAAATAAGGGAAGGTTGATCCGAACCATGAATCAGATTGTATCAGGTTGGCTTGTACCCGAGAAATAAGTGGACTAGCTTGGGATAGCTAGAGTCGTAGTTTCCAACGAGTGTATTCAGGTTGAATACAAGTTAGTGGATTGAAATTCTAAAGTAGGAGCTTGGAGAGTGGATGTAGGTGCAAGGTTGGCACCGAACCACTATAAATCCTCTTGTTTGTGTTATGCCTAATTGCTTTTCTTTAGAACTTATTTATTCTCTTACCTTCTTGCATTTAACCATTAGCCTTGAATCAACTATACTCTCCTTATTTATCTAGCTATTGTTAAACAATTTTCATAAGGTATAAGTTAAGTTTAAAATTTTTAGAAACTCAATTCACCCCCCCTCTTGGGTTGCATAGCTGGGCAATAATTGATCAGTCAATTCTTACATCCCTTACCCACTCCCTCTCTCCCTCCCTTACAACTCTAAGGTTTAGGACAAAGGCTTGTTCTTTTAAGACAAGCCTATTCCTAATAGCTCTAAGGGTTTAAAAGGTCTAAAAGAAGGTGGTTAGGTCTAGTGGGTAGTTTTGAGAGGTCCAGACTTAGGTCTGGAGGAGGGTCTGATGGACTGGTAGCTAGTCTAGTTATAAGGGCTAGAACTCTTGAAGTAAGGTGAAGGAGGAGCACTATTCTTGGCTCAACTTTTGTGTGGATCACTATTGGAGGGTGAACACTTGAGTGTCTGGTGGAAGCTCTACCAAAATTGGGATAAGTGTTACGGGTATTTTTCTTATCTAAGATTAATTATGCTTTGATTGTTATAGTCAAGGAATTTTGGGTTCTAGTGTTTCGATGCGCTAGGATGTTTTGAATAAAAATTTTGAACACCCAACCCTTCTGCTATGCCATCAAAACCCAATAGTGGTATTAGAGCTTGTTTTGATTTATAGAATCAAAGGTTAAAATGTAGTCTTGATTGTGGTCAAGCTAGGGTTTTTGTTTTGATTCAAGTCAGATCAATGGTTGAACCCAATTGAACATCCAAACTCTAATATACCTTAGAGATATGTTTAGATGCTTGATGTTATGATATTGATCATATTAATATATCTTAGAGATATGATATCATGATTATGATCATAAGATATGATTAGATGCATTGATTTATTGAGTTGTCATGATTACTATGATACAACTACAATAGTACATTGTTATGATTGGTTGAGTTAGGATATGCATGAGATCATTAAAATACTCATAAAAATTATATTAAGTCATAGTGTTGTCAACCAATAGCTAATCAATTTTCATGAATCGATTGATCAATTGGTATCTGAGGAGTATTTCAAGTGCGGTGGTTCTTTAATTGGTTCCACTCGCTGACTTGGCTAATTTTTTGATGTCAAAGGAAAGCAATGGGGGGATCCTTATCAATCTTAACATTTTTCTGATCAATTGAATTATTTTGAGTCTTAAATAAAGGTTGCTTAGTATTTTAAACACTACATATGTCTTCCTTTATGCTAAGATGATTATTATGTCAAGAACTGTAGTAGGTTTGTTGTGCTATCCATAAAGCTTACTATAGAAATTGATGTAGAGATCTTTTGATGCATATTAGATACTTACAGAATATTTTGGATATATTGCTTTATTGTGCTATCCATAAAGATAGTAGCATTATTCAGATATGATTGTATAAAAATGAAAGATCTGACTTAATTAAATACTATAGTTTGTTGTGACATCCACAAAGCTATGAGTGTGTTAGAGGTAAGATAAAGTTGAGAGTTGCATGGAGTGTAATTGGATAGTTTCTTCTACCTTAAACCCATTGGAACTTGTTGTAATATTCACAAGACTTCTTTGAGGAATAATGATCTCAACCTCATTAAGAAACTAGATTAAGATTTTCTTTTTGACCATAGGTGAGGGCTATGGTATCCGATAAAATAGTGGGAGACATAACTAGACATAAGATCTTACTAGTTATGCATGTCAAACATAAGTGATTTGCTATTACTAGTATTCTTAATTTATATAGATTTAATTTTGCATTATGGTTTCTTCATTTTCACTGCATGAAACCATAAATAAACATATATTGACTGGTTCAAACAATGCAGACTAGTTGAGGAACATGCAAATTAGATCGCACAGGAGAAGATCTCCAATGTTCTAGATATTTCTGACCCTAGTTCGATCAGTGATAAGAAGACAATGGATGTTCTCTTGGATATTACCTGTTGTGACAAGTAAGGATATTGGAAGAATAATTATAAGAATTATCTTGCAAGCTTGAAACAGGATGCAAGTGTTGCACCGAAAGATATGTATATGATACAGACTTATTTTTCATTAAGTATATCAGATTTTAATACTTAGATATTGGATACCACCTGTGGATCGTATATATATAATTTATTATAGCGACTACAGAATATCAGAGGTCTGAAAAGAGATGCCTTGAGCTTTATGGTGCAAGTAAAGAGTCCATTAGTGTAGAGGCTGTGAGAATCTGTATGCTTAATTTATCTTTAGATAAAATTTTAAAATTAAAAAACTATTATTACATATCTAAAATTATTAAAAATATTATTTTTATACTTTTATTATTAAAATAAATTATAAAATAAAGTTAATGGGCAATGGTTGCTCCATTTTATTTTTTAATGAATATTATGGCAGTGATTATATTGATAACAATCTTTTAATTCTAACGCTCAATAAAATATTTTTTATATTAATAAAAAATTGAAAAGAAAGAGAAAAGATGTGAATAACATATATCTCTGGCATTGCTGTCATGGTCATATTAGTAAGTCAATGATAAACAAGTTATACAAAGAAGAATTCTTTGACCCGTATGATTATGGATCATTAGAAACTTATGATCTTGTTTCATGGGTAAGATAATCAAGACTCCATTTTCTAGATATGGAGAGAGGGCTAAAGAGTTGTTAGCCCTAGTACATTCAGATGTATGTGGGTTGATGACAACTCAGGCTAGAGAAGGATACTCCTATTTTATTACCTTTACAGATGATCTATCAAGGTTCGGATACGTGTATCTTACGAAACATAAATTTGAAGTCTTTGAAAGTTCAAGAAGTATCAAAGTATGGTTGAGAAATAAATTTAAAAAAAAAAATCAAGATTGTTGGATCTGATCGAGGAGGAGAATATTTGTCCAGTAAATTTTTTGATCATCTTAAGGTTAACGGTATTCTCTCTGAATGGACCCCTCCTTATACAACAAACCTAAATGGATATAGCAGAATGGAGGAATCACACTTTGATGGAAATAGTGTGGTCCATGATGTGCTTCATAGATCTTTCAATATCATTTTGGGAGGTATGTCCAAGAGAGTACTGATACATATTGAACAGGGTGCCTTCAAAGTATGTTGCTAGCACTTCATATGAGATATGGAAGGGAAGGAAGCTGAAATATAAATATCTTAAGATTTGGGGCTATTCTACTTCTATCAGAAATATCTTTTGAACATAAGCTAAGTGATAGATCAGATAAATACAGGTTTGTAGGGTATTCTAAGGAAACTAATGGATACTACTTCTACCATCCTACTGAACAAAAGGTATTTGTTAGTAGGCATGCCACTTTTTTGAAAAATAAATTCATCCAAGAAAAAAATAGTGGGAAAAATATTGAACTAGAAGAAGTTCAAGACCTACAAACTGATCCAAAAATATCTATGGTTGGACCACAAGGAGATCCTCAATCAGAAGTATCCAAGAAAAGGTGCATCTATAATACACACCTCCTCTCCGAAGGTCAGATAGAGTGCATCAAAAACTTCTAAGATATAGTTTGCTTATTGAGAATGATAATTCAATCAACATTATTCAGGATGATAATCCACTGATCTATTCAGAGCGATCATGAGTAGAGACTCAGATAGGTGGCTGAAAGCTATGAAATTCGAGATGGACTCCATATACACCAACCAAATATGGTCTTGGTTAATGCACCTGAGGGTGTGACCCCAATAGGGTGCAAGTGGGTCTTCAAGAAGAAGATCGGAGCAATGGCCTAGAGGAAACCTACAAAACTAGGTTGACGGCAAAGGATTTTGGATAAGGCAAGGAATTAACTATGATAAAACCATCTCACCGGAGGCTATGCT